>NC_141137.1:128619796-128776507 GCF_053477565.2 Lygodium microphyllum | reverse complement strand
ATTGAAAGCAAGAGACGAGTGAGTGCACGATACTAGATTGGGCTGAATCTCCCTCATGCATTCAAAAATAAAAGTAGTAATGTCTTTATCAATACAATACCAATAATAATCAACTTGAAGATTTGAAAGAGTAGAGCTAATACCTCAATGGCCCTTTTAAGGATGATTATGAACATCTTGAAGAACAAAAAATAAAAAAGGTTGAATTACACAAAGGCATTTCTCCAAAAAAAAGAAAATAATACATTGTAATTACAAATGTGTATCCAAATTGTTGTTAGGGATTCAAAGTCAAGGACCTTGAAAATGAGGATCATTGAAATAAGTGTCTTTCAATGAATCCAAGTAAATAGAAGAATATCAAAATTATTAGGTACAGAAGATTAATGGTTTAAAGCATTAGCATTAATATCATGATCATTACAAGTATGATACTGGATAAGTTGATTAAAATTTTGAGTAAAAGTAGCCAATTGGATATGACAATAAAAATTTTGAGGTAGGATAAGGAGATGCTTCAAAATTGTTAATCAATTTCAAACAAATGAGTTCTCATCCCATTAGATAATGTTTTCTAATGTGTATTGCATGAACTATAGCCAACAATTCCTTGTCATATGCATTATGATTAAGCTTATAAAATTGAGTTTATAACTTTTTTTTAAAAAGGACATAAGTCATCCTTTAAAATAGCACAAACACTTGATCTTCTTGCATTAGTAACAACTTAAAAAGGTTGATTAAAGTAAAGTAATTGTAGAAAAGGTGTATGTGTGAGAGCATATTTTAATAAATTCAAAGATTTTTTCTCATAATCCAACCTTTTTGGGGATCAACTCTAGTTCCTTATCTTGAAACTATATGATCTAGATATTCAATTTCTCTTTGTAAGAAGTTATGTGTTTTTAGATTCACATATAGTTGATTTTCTTTCAACAATTTGAAGATAAATATTCTCTATGTTTCCCTCATTTTTATTAAAAACAAGAATGTCATCAAAGAAAAAAATAACATGATACTAAAATTTCAAGAAGAATTAGTTCATCATGTGGCTAAAAGTAACTAGGGTTACAGTTAAATCCAAGGGTATAATTACCCCGTGGAGTCCACCTTATAGAACATGTAAGATACCAAGTGAGTTCAAAGGCAATGGCATTTTATTTAGTAAAATTTACAAGATTATATTTAGAAAAGGGGGTTTTAATTATAACTTTTAAAAAACTAGTAAGTTTAGTAAAGTAAAAGGGGTCATTTTGTGGCCTTATAGCATGTAAAGAAAGGGTGTTCTTAATACCCAAATACCCTTTGAATGCACATTATATGGATGTTTTTTAATATATTCCCTCCGATGATAATTATAAACTCATGGTGGAAATTTTGGGCTTCAAAGGATGTCTTATAAATATTAGGAGTAATCATTTGGATCCAATTTTGAGATTCATTTTGCCAACAGTACCAACCCGTTGAAGCTTATATAAAGGATCATCAACTCAAGGAATAGGGATTTTTAATAATGATCTTACTAAGAGCTCTATAGTCGTCAAGATACCTATGATATGTTTGATTCTTTTTCTTGACTAAGAAGAAATAGCTCTAAAAGGTGAATTACTAGGTGTAATGAGCCCATGGTTAATTAACTCATCCACTTGACTTTGAAATTTATTTTACTTTAAGAGATTGTGTTTATAAGGGGCTTTACAAGGTTGTTGACTGTTAAGTGAAATTATTTGGCTCCAACTTCATTAATTCGGACCAAAGAAGTGATAGCATCATTTCTTATTGCACATTTAGCTTGGGTGTGGTTAATCAAATGACCAAATTCTTTAGCTTTAATTCTTTTAAAAGTAATAGATTTATTATTATATATGGAGGTTATTATGTGTGAGCTATGATCAATTTGTGGATTAACTTAATGACATCACAACATATCTAAATTAAAACCCCTAGATAAGAAAGGTGCAACAAGCTATTCTCTCTTTACAATATAAGCTCAACAATTTCTAGCCCATTCATTCTTTAGTGACATTATATTGAGTGCCTAGAAATGTAACTTCTATTTTATCATTGGAGGTACAAATTTCTAGGTTCAATTTCATAACACTTTCTCATAAATAAAAGCATGTGTCTTACCATCAAATTGGGCAATGTTATTGGCCCATTCTTCACATAATTGGATTTAGATAAATTTGATAGAAATACAAAATTGTTTTTGTTGCCTCATAAAAATGTAATTTCTTTTGCCAAGGTCTTCGATTGAATCTTTCACTAATATGGGATTTGAATAACAATTGGAAGAATAAGATGCAATAGAAAACCTTGAAGAAAAATCGTCATGTGATTGTTGTTGTTGTTGCGCGCTTCGTTCCTTATTCTTCTTCTATTCACCAACATGGGTTAAAGAAATACCCTCATTGAAAGTAGTAGACTTAAGCATGTTTACCTCCTACTATATAGCCATACTGAGGCAAGACATCCATCTATCTTGATAAGTATCATCATGTACTTCCTTCATTACAAACAATAACTTTGAAAACATTTCATGTAATGAGGAATTATTTCCCCTTACATTGAGTAAGAACATCCTATTGTTGTTGATCTCAAAGCTTGAACTATAATTCAAAGCATTCAAGAAAATTTTCCAAAAAAACATCCCAAGTAAGAGGTCGATCGACACTCTACAAGGAACTTTCACCATTAAAAAACTTTATCCACCAAACAATGTGAAATCATTTAATCTTTTCGTGCTTAGTATGGTTCTCATCATTGAACTAATCATCAGATTGACTGATCTAAGAGAGAATATGACAACTGGATTTAGTACTATAAAAATGTAGAAATTGAAAATATGCCTAATGTTTTTTGCCACTTTTCCTAATATTGAGCATCAAGACTTGTGGCTATGATAAGATCCATTTGATCTTGATCATCTTCATATGGTTGTTTGAGTGTGTAGAGTTATTTTTCAAGCCAATTTTTTCCACAATTGATCCATAGTTGGTCATGGTCCACAAATGCTTATGGTCGTGGTGAATGGAAGTCTTCTTACATCAAACGAAGAAAGTGAGAGAATTCTGATGAGAACATTGATAGTCGTGATTGTAGAGTGTGATGAAAGGACTATGAAATATTAATATTGAGATAAATGGGCTATTGGAAAATATATTTGGTAGAAAAATATTGGTATTGTGGTCCTTGATATTCAATAAGCCTTGCGATGCTTTGGTAGTAGAGATGACATGAAAACAATTGTTTAAGGCTTGATAATAAGCCTTAGTCAAGGCTTTAATTTAAGCCTTAGAAGGCTTATAAGTAGGCCCCTACTCATCCATAAATCAAGCCTTTTAAGGCTCAAAAGTAGGTCCCCTCTCATCCATAAATCAAGCATCATAAGGCTTTGAATGAAGGCATGCCTCTGCTCATTGTTTAAGCAAGTCTTTAAAGACTTATAACTTTAGGCCCACCCCATCTTCTGTGATGAATAGTGATGGTGGAAGGCACTTTGGCTATTTGTGGAGAAGGTGATAGCAATTGGTGACAAAAGAACAAAGTAAGGGTATCTTTGGAGCTTTGGGATGGTTTCTAGATATGGATGTAGGTGCCATAAATAATGGATTGAAGTCTAGTGCAAAATCATTGATGGGGAGGAAAATTGGTCTTTAAGAGACAAAAGTGATTTTTGAGAGGAAACTAGCTTTGGCTTGCCGAGAGGGTATCCCACATCATGTATAAGTAAAAGAGGCGAACTTTTGTTTCAAAAATTGATTGACAAAAATGAGGTAGGTAAACATTGCACTTGGTTTAATGAGAGCGAGAAATGAGGGGAGGTGAGCATCAATCCCTCTACCCATAAAGCATAGTCTCACACTGGTCCCCTAAAACAGTGCTTAATCAGTTCTAGAATTGACTCTAGGAAAGTCATGCTTTTCGGTATTTTTTAAGCCTTTGGAAAAGCCACTTGACTAACCAAGTCCACCTGACCATAGGATAGTTTCATCATGCAACCATCCACTTGCTTTTCAAAAGTGATGTGGTATATTTTAGTGATTTAAAAAAGCATGCCACCATTCTATGATGACATATATTCCAAGTGTAGACTATTTAAGGTGGCCCTAAGGATGGAATCATGCCTCATTCCCATCCAAGTGCTAAAGCCACGAATGTAATAAGTATAATTATTTTCATACTTCAGAGCAACCACAATCACTTTTTAATTTTTCTAATAATCACTCTTTTCAAAGCTAAGTATAATTGAAATTTTTAGTAAGTTAAAAAAATCTAATAAAAACATGTGATTTTCCAATTTATCACTACGAATCTAAATCAAAACAATGTTTAACTTCATGTAATGTATGTGTTTTTACATTTGGTGCATGTGAACACACTTGATTTTCTTTTTCATACATGAAAGTATACTTTAATATTTCATATGCATGAATACACATTAATAGAACAACAAAGACTTTAAGCTAATTCTTTTTAGAATGAACTATGAATTGATAATATTTGTGTATTTTACCTTTTTTCTAGTTATGAAAAAGAAAAAGAAAAAAAGATGACCTCATATATGAGACTATTTTTTAAATAGGATATAACTTCAAGCTACAAAGAAATGATTATTATATTTTATGTTCACTTATTGAATGTCTTAAATAACCAAACTATCTTAGACATTTAACAATATTTTCAATAATTTTTTGTATAAAATATAATTGGTTTATTTTTTAATATTCTTAAGAATTTAAACTAATTTTCTAATCATAGAATCATTCCTTATTATCAATCTAATTTAACTATAATATTTATAGATTTATTTAATTAGTCTTAGTTTGTTGGCTAGTTTATTATATTTTTAATTTTTATTTGTTGATTTTAAAAATATTGATATTATTTTAGCTATATTTCTAAATTAAGAATTTTGATCATTGAAGGAGAATTAAATATGGAAATTTTTATTTTTTAAAAGATTTTTTATGATTAAAATACAAAAAATAATTTAACTAGAAAAAATTAGATAATATATCTCGATTATTTTTTTGACATCATGACTAGTTGATGGTTCTACCACATCAATACACTTACGTGAGGCCATTGTGAATAGAAAGTGTAAAAAAAAGGGGGATTGGGATAGGATATTGATGTGCCAACTATCACTAATTTCCTTTTTGTAGAATTTCCTCACCTCTTGTTCATTAACTCTCACACTCTCTCCTTCTCTCAAAAGTAGTCTTCTCATTGTTGTGCATTGAAACTGAGGAGAGGGACTCTCCTTTAAGTAGTTTATAGGGGGTTCATCTTTTTATGAGGGTTTAGTAGTGGGACATCTTTTTTGTTTTATTATCTAAGAGGGATTTTTGTTTTTTAGTTAGTTTTTAGAAGAATTAAAATTTTCATTAATTTATTGTAAATTTTTTTGCTTAATTTTCCTTGTTATTAGGAGATAAGGGGGAAAGGGGAAGGGAGGAGTAATATAATGCTCCTACACTCAATCACTCATCACCATGGCACAAAAAGGTAACACAATATGTGAGAGTAAGGTATACACTTGTATTATTCAATGAAAAAAATGGTGCAACATAGACACGTCCTAGGACTACACCCTTGTGATACCACATAAGTGAGGGTTCAATCACTGGCTATAGGAAATCACAAGTAGATTGGAAACCAAGCAAGGCTTGGAGTCATTACTACTCCCTATATGTGTTTCTATAGGCAAGGCCATGGTATACCTATAAAGCCCTTACGCTCACCCCCACACAATGGATTGCTGTCCTCGGTAATCTAAGGGTGGTTTTTATTAACTCATTCTCGGGTCTTAACACAACTCATTCTATCAAGCTGGTTAATGTCTACTAGTCTAGAACTAGACTCGCTAGCGTGGTCTTAACACAAGCTCTTCTATCAAGTTGGTCATTCTCTACTGCATTACAACTTGGGGGTCTTAGTACACATTGTCCTATCAAGCTAGCTAGTGTTTGCCCACTAGACTTTTTGTTTTTATTGGTCTTATTCTTGTCCACTCTTGACTCAATTGATTTGAGGAGTGGAGGCTTCAAAGTCCTATGATAATCTAAGTAATGACTCAATTTACATTGAAGTATTGTTGGGGTTCTCTTTGAGCCAAGTAGCAAAGATCTCTTTGTTGCATTCACAAGTGGTTCACAACCCTCTACATCTAAAATCCAAGTAGCTTCTTTGAGAGGACACCCTATCCACTTGGTAAGATACTCAGGGTAAAACTTATGCTCCTCGCATCGAAGGATCGCTTCTACTTCAAAGGGGCCATTGGAATGAAGTAGTGGAACATGCTGCTCCCATTAGGTATTTGGGTAGAACTTGTGCAAAAGGCATGCATGAAAGATATCGTGTACACAGATGCTCTCTAGCAAGTCCAACTCGTAGGTGATCTCATTTAGAAATGAAGTATGGTCCATAGTATCAATTCGTTGAACTTGGGGCTCATATTATTTGGTAAATACAAATGCTTAGAGCTAACATGGACCATGTCTCCCTTAGTGAGGAGAATTACTTTACACTTCTTGTTGGCTTATTCAGTCATGCTATTTTGCTCTTTTGTAAACTCTAATTGGCTACTGTGTTTTTCTCTCTCCATTTCCTTAAGATGCATTCTACATCCTAATCTTCTACTTTGGTGATCTCTAAGGCTAAGGCCAATGGTTTGAGACCTTTTTTCATGTGGCTGACTCAAAGGGGGTGTAACGTATTATTGAATGGATTGAATTATTGTAGTGGAATTCAAGCACATCAAGGTACAAGGCCCACCTGGGTATAGCTTCTGAGATAGTTTTCAATTCCTTGGTTCACTCGTTCTATTTTCCCATCTATCTCTAGGTGGAATGATGAGGAAAATCTAAGTTGTGTTTCTAGAGTCTTAAAGAGTTACTACCACGTGTCACTCATAAAGCAACCATCTTGATCTAATACAATGGCCAAGGGTAGCCCATGTAACTGAAAGACATGAATAAATTAGAAGAGGTGAGCTATCTCCTTTGCTTTCAATGGTGGCTTAGTGGGTATGGTGTATGCTTGCTCTTGGAGAAGTTGTCCATGATTACAAAGATGATGGTATATCCATGGGATTCTGGGAGTTCCATGATGATGATGTCGCATGGGAAGCTTGGTACTAGCATTGGTTGAAGTAAGCTAGCCGAGTTGGTACATGGAGCTTTCACGAAAGAGAGGGAATGCAGCCCTAAGTGGGTGGTAAATTCCATCCCCCCCACCCCATTCCCTTACAAACCTTCTATAGAATACTGTGAATCTAAGAAATTCTCTAATTTCTCAATTTGTTTTCCAGATGGGCCACTTCTTCGTTATGTGACTCTCTTCGGGTCTACTTTGCTTTGATTTCTTTCTCTCTTATGATAAACCCTAGGAATTTTAGCTCTCTTATTGCAAACTCACATTTTTTTGGCTTTGCATTTAGCTTGTACTGCCTCAACTTCTCTTATACTAACTTAAAGTGTTCCTTGTATTCCTCTAAAGTTTTGCTATGGACTAACTAATCATTTATGTATATAATGATAAATGCATCTATCTATAGCCTAAATACCCCATCCATCAATCCACAAAAAGTTCCTGACCCATTACTAAGTCCAAATCCTATGACTAGCCACTCGAAGCTTTCATATCTAGTGTGAAAAACCGTCTTGGGTGCATCTTCTTCAACTATACACATTTGATGGTAGCCTAATCTAACATCTAAGCGGCTAAAGTATTTGGCTCCATGGAGTTTATATAACAATTCATTAACTAAGGGCATGGGGTATTTGTTCTTGATGGTGATCTTGTTGAGTTCCCTATAGTCTATGCACAATCTAAGTCCTCTATCCTTCTTCTTGACAAACAAAATTGGGGCTCCAATGGGGACTTGCTTGGTCTAATGAAGCCTTGCTCTTCCAAATCATGTAGTTGCTTCTTCAATTTCATCAATTCAATGTCATTCATTCCGTATGGGCCCCTAGCAGGTGGGACAATCGTGGATTTTTGTGATAAAATGGAGCTCAACAATCAGGGCATTATGTACCACCTAGTTCAATCATGATTGTCTTATGTAGAGAAGGCTATCATGTATGACAGGGACGAGGGTAACATCACAAAACCACATGGCTTGATCATGGTCCTCTTATGCAATGAAGATACCATGTATGACTAGTTTGAGATGAATAGTTTGATCGCAAGTGTTTTGTGAGTAACTCTTACATCTTCTAATAATCAGTACTAGGATATGCATGCACTGAAAAGGGGGACCCAAATTCAAAGCAAGCGTACCTTCCTCTCATTGTAGCACTTTCTCCAGATGGACTTGTAGAATTATAGTTACTGATACATGCACCATAATAATTGTAACTGCTACTACAATTGTTGTCATGTACATCGATATTCCCCCTTAATTTGGTAGTGCTATATGAGTCATGTGAATTGCTAGCACTCATTTCCAAATCAACAATCCTATCTTGTAATGACATCACACAGAAGGGGGCAATGAGATTAGTCTTGGGATTCAAACTTTGTAAGATTGACTATATCCTTGCATGACCAAGATTATGGTCATAATTTTTTTTCAAATATATTTAAGTCTAACATAATTTTTAACTACAAGAAATGAAGTTGAAGATGGAGATCAAGAGAAGTCATGTGCAGTTGCACTTGTTGCCCATTGATAAGCAACAGACTTGCAAGCACCTCTATATTAAGTAGGAGTCTTGCAAGATAAGAAACCATATACATGTCAAGCTACAGTTTGTGATTCTCTGCTAACATTAGTAGAGGATCTATTGCACATGCTAGTTGGCATTGTGTGAGAGGACCAAACACTCTAAACTTAGAAGCCTTACAATCTATCTTGGGATTGTATCTATTAGTTTATTCTTTCCTAGGTTAAGAGTTGTAAGCTGGGTGCAATAGAACAAAACCATAAGTACAGAGGCTTGTAAAATATTTCCATCCAAAAAAACCTCAAGATTCACAAGCTTATTGATATCCTTTGGAATCTCATCATCTAAGAGATTGTTACCCAAACCCAAATGTTGCAAATGAATAAGATTCCCCATAAGAGGAAAAAGCTCACCTTCAATGCAATTATTGTCAACTTAAAATGTAAGTAGGGTAGTGGAACTCGACAACTCATCTGGTATCAATCCAATAAAATTATGTAAGCCAAACTCTACAATCACAAGTGGAAGCTTTGCTAAATATGGTGAAATATCACTAGTTGAATAATTATTTTCTAGAGGTATCTCTCTTAGATCTGTGTAACCCTTGAAGTTATTAGTTAATAAGTTGAAGATCCCCACTTCTTGATATGTTAAACGGGCAATTAGCATACCAATATATGATGCGGTCTTGATTGATTCGTATCATGTTGTCCTATGTTGTATTTGGCTCAATATGAGGGATTACATCATGGATCAAGCTACCTAGAGCATTTGGAGTTTCTAATAGTAGTAGGAAGTCATGGTGAGAAGCCACCAAAGGTAAGCCTTTATGATAGCCTCTTAGCGATTGCAAGTAGGATGGATGCATAAAGCAATTTATTTGGGAAGGCCTATCACATTAATAGAAGTTTTGGAAAGGAAAAAGTTCTAGCCTCTCTTAATGCACATTGTTACACAATTAGTATAATGAGCTATATCATTGAAGTTCCTTTGCTCAGAATCATAGCTTTATATACATTTATCTAGTAAAATTAGAAACTCAGTTTAAATCCAATACTCCCTACATGGTAACTAGAAAAAATTCATACTTTTACTAGGTAAGAGTCATTTTACTAGTTATAGTTTCATTCCTATATAGTAAAATTAAAAACCTCATTCATTTACTAGATGTGGGTATTTTTGCCATCTAGTCTTGACTAAAGTTCCTTGTGACACTAACTATGAATGCTTACTATCCAACCCAAAATTGTTCTATTCTTTGTAAAATAGGAAAGTGAAAACTATAAAGAATCAACTCTACAATCCGGGGGTCCACCTGTAAGAAATCATCTATATAGCATGTGTTCGAAGGATATTAAAAAATACCCTATCTTTATATGCTATAAGGCCTTAAAATGATTCCTTTTACTTTACTAACCCGATAGATTTTTTTCAAATTATAATTTTAAAACCTCTTTTGTTAATATAATCTTGTAATTTTTATTGAATATAATACCCTTTCTTTTGAACTCATGCAATATCTTATATGTTCTATAAGGTGGGCTCCTCAAACTCTACAGTATGTAGCTCTCATCATGTTGTTTGTTTTGAGCTCTAAAACATCTCAATACACTGTCGTATGCAAAAGTTATGGCCAAAATATGAAAGTGATATCAAGCTGCCATAGTTGTCCACGACTTTTGCTGCATGCTTTGTATCCACTCACAATCAATAGAAATGAATAGAATGGCTCCAATGTAAATTTATTTTCTCATTTTGTTGTGCATATTTTTGACAGGAAGAAAATGGAAGAGAATGTTGATTTCTCTTCTCTATTCACCAAGTTGTGCATCAATGTTACTCAATCTTTTTAAGCATCCAAAGCCAAGTTATTTTACATCCAAAGTTGTGCATCAATGTTAGTCAATCTTTTTGAGCATACAAAACCCTTTTCTAAGTATCCAAAGTCAAGTTGTTTTGCATCATTTCCAACCATTTATGGCTTCCCAAATCAATGCCAAAATGGGCCATGGCAATCCTAAATTGAGCCTCAATGGCTCAAGCACCACATATCAATTGAACCATTTTTATTAATAATAAAGTATTATTCAATAAGAAATAATTATCACAAAAAATAGTGAAAGAACATTCCAAGGGAACCCAACTATAAAGTACAAGGCCATTAAAAACTCCAAGGGACCCAGTATAAAATATTGTGCTACTACTAGTTGACATATATATTATGGAATCATCCACTAATAAAATCACCTACATACACAAGAGCAGGTATCATAGCCTAAAATGACAGGTGTTTTCATCCAATTTCTACCCACCAAGGAAGAACCATTTAAGTCCATCATTCCCTTGAGAACATGTCTTGTACATATAGGATAACCATTTAAGACCATCATCCATGTAGCTAGTGTCTTGTGTCAATAGAAATGATCAATGTTTCTTTGAGCCAGGATTCTTTATAAAGGCTTGGATGCATGTGATTTTTGTATTTTTTAAGTAGCAAGTCAACCAAGCTAGAAGCATTTAATCATGAATATTCCCTAACATATTCCTAGGATACTAAAGTTATATACCATGTATGAAGCTTTATAAATGAGTCTCATTATTAATAAACCTATGATCCTTATTGGATGGGATCATCAAGAGTAGATTATCAAAGCTATATATAAGGATCCCTTATAGGCTCTTGGTCCTACGGAAATTGCTAAGAGAATAAGATGCTTTTTATTTATTTATTTTTATGGATTTTTGTTGTCTATTAGTGTATGATCATGACTTATTATGCATGGTTCCTCATATGACATTGGTTGCATTGTGCTTGGTACATAGATGGCAAGAAACTAATGTGTTTTGTGTAGCAATGAGCAAATTATTCGGTAGAGTTAAATGAATTAATTTTTTGAGTTTTATTTATTTTTGGGTGCTTTATTAGTATGGTATTATTATACTTTTCTAGAGCACTTCTTAGTTCAAGGTTATTATATACACTTCACCTATGTCATCTTCACATATCAACAACAAAAACTTCATTAGATAGGCCACTGAAAATTTTACAACCTTCAATAGTTCAATGCCACATAATTTTTTAAAATAGTAATTATTTATTATAGAATTTTTAAAAAATATTATTAACAAAGCTTGATAACCAAAGCTTTGTTAGAAGAGATTTAAAGAACTCAAGTAGCCAATTGTTTTCTAAAGGAGGGGAAATTATTATTACTAGCCAATTGTTTCTTGCTAAGGTTTCAAAAGAACATGTATAAGCTATTGTTCCTATGCTCCTTGCAAAAATTCTTTTTGACAAACACTTATTCATTTGTAGAGAAAATTTAGTTTCAATTGCAAATATTTATATTTCATCAAAAGACTATTCACACATAGGAACTATATCTTGTGGAGATTTTTTATTTTCTCGGATTCCTTGAAACATTGTTCCAATGCATGGGCTTCTATTTTCACCAATATTGAGACCTTCTAACATCGATGAAGTAAATATGAAGTTTTCTCTTCTTGAGGTAAGATTATAGTCGCAAATTGATCTTCATCAACATAACTTAAACAAAGGTACTGAAGTGTTTCAAGAATGGATAAGGCAACAAAATTTATCCGTGCAAGACAAGAATGATCGCATTGCTCACATCCTATAAGGTGTCTTCACAAAGCACAACAAACCAAGAAGCATCATAAAATTAGTCATAAGTCCCTTCAATTTTCTACATTTGATGATAAAAACGATGGAAATTTTGTTTTGTCTTGTTGAGCTAGTTGGATGACTACTTCGATGAAGAAGATTTTTTGAAAAAAGATAATATCAAGTGTGCCACCAATTATAAAGCATCACTTTGGTGGAATGTCCTTCATCATAGAACAACTGAGCAAAAACATGGAGTGAGTTTTAAGAAAAAGTCAAAATCTGTCCTTCCATATCATTCCTATATTCATAGAAGGTATACTTGTGTAAATTTGATGTGGCTACCTATATCAAAAGATTTTGGCAATGAATTTTACTATTTTGTATGCTTGAGAAAGTTTATAAGAACATGCTGCAACACAAATACAAATATAATCTTCAATCCAGTATCCAAGCATATCTAGATTCTCTTAAACTCACTTCTATTTAGGATGTCTTTTCCTATGCTCGTGACGCAAAGTCCAAACCATCATCCAATTTCTTCATGGAAAACAATCTAATCCATCTCGATCCTTCAATGATAACTAACTACAACCCAATTCTTATTGCCCTAATCTTTTTCTGACCAATCAATCTTTAAATCTCCACCCAAAAAGTGGACCTGAACAAAAGTCTAGAGATAACAAGGCTAAATCCCAAACTACAAATCTCAATGCCCAATGCAAAAGATTCATGTCTATTTGCTACCATTGTGAACAAGCGGATCATTTTCGAGTAAATTGCCATGTGAAACTTCCATTCAACAACAATGATACCACTCTTCAATTGCACAACATCAAGGAGGTACGTGATTACACACCAATTGAACTATAGATTCCTTAATGAAATAAGAGGTATCAAATGATGGAAAATCAAGTGCGCATATCTCTTTGCATATATTTAAGACATAATTTCCATAATTTGGTCATTATTAATTTACAATCATGCCTTTTGGTCTTAGAAATGTATTGACTACATTTGCACAAATGATGAATAGAATATTCTTAGATTATCAAGGTTTTGTTATTCTTCTCTTTGATGATATTATTATTTTTAGTAAGTCAAAAGAGGAACATAAGAAGCATCTTAGAATTATTTTTAATTTACTGCATAAAGTTCTCTTGTATGCAATTCCTAACAAGAGTTTATTATTTCAAAATCAAATTGAGTACTTAGGATATATAGTTTCTGTTGAATAAATCACTATGGATCCAAAGAAAGTTCAAACAATAAAAGATTGGCTATTCTTAAGAGCATGTACAAAGTTAGATATTTTCTTAGTTTAGCGGGTTTGTATAAAAATTTTGTTCAAAATTTTTCATTGACTGTCTTACCCTTGATTATGTTGTTGTGTAGAAACATTGTCTTTCAATGGGATCCTAGCTAGTAGAAGTCTTTTGGCATCTTAAAATATCTTTTGACTTATATACATATATTCCAATTGCTATATTTTTCTTATTCTTTCTTTTTAGTAGTAACCAATGCTACCAGTTCAGGCTTAGTGTGACGATGTTGTCCTAGTCCCACTAATCTGTAGACGATAGGTCCGCAGATGAATCCTGCACAAGTAACATGGTTTGCAAGGCATGCAACACCATGTCTCATCTTCTTGAACATAAAGGAGAAGACAAATCACAAGATATGCCAAGAATACGCCATCGTGTCACAGCATGCACCCTCCGTAGTGTCATGTTGTGCCACGGGCCATTATGCCTTGATATCCCTCCCGCATCGTCATGGCTCGCTCATAGCATGCATAATGCATTTGTCTAACTCGCACATGGGTAAGTTGGTGCTTGGAGCCACTGAATTGCACCACGGAAGAGTTCCGAGAGCTCACAAGGATCCACATTCAACCATCTTGGACCATGGCGCCGCGGGGGCGACATGAGTCAAATCCCACCTCTCCTTTAAAAAAAGTCATTTCAACTTGAACTCGAAACAGGGGGCCTAGCTGCCTCGCTCAAAATGAGAACCCTGCATGCTGGGAGGGCAAAAACGATGGTTGCTCCATGAGGCCTGGCCACCATGGAGGAGGGGCATAGGTGCAATTTTAATGAAAAATGAATCCCTATTGCCCACCAAAGCTGAAAACTTAAACCTTCAGAACAAAATCATAGCACCTATGATAAGGAACTATTGGCTATAGTGCATGCCTTAGACATATGAAATTTTTTATCTTATGGGATCAAAATTTCTTATCAAAATATATCAACAAGTCATCAAACTTTTATTGAACCAACACTACAACAGAATGGAAGTAGAGACATGGAGGTGTGAATGTGTAAAAGCAGGTGTGTTTAAATATATGATTATATTAGTGTTTATCCTCATGACGACATCAAGTGTTCTCACACAAATTTATATGTGCTTCTAAATGCATAAAAAAGTTTCGAATATTAACGCATACTTAGGCATATTTATAGATGTGTGAAGTTTGATAATCTCTACTATCATTATAAATTGTAAATGTAGCCTTTGCATATTCTTAAACACATTTTTTACATGTTTTAACAGAGCTTTTATCAACATTTTTAAAACTAGTTTAATAGTGTGTTTAGAAGCAAGATTATGAATATATTTATCAACAAGCTTACATAAATATATTTATAAATATTCTTCAATTAAGGGCATTTATGGGCACATTTTTCCTTGCCTTGAATAGCCACACCAAACATGAATTTAAATGTGTAGCTGATGATAAGAAAATGAAAGGTGCGAAGAAGTCATTTTTAATTTTAATTTTTCTTATTTTTCTTCTTCTTCTTTCCCTTCTTTTTTTCTTTTTCTTCTTTTCTTCTTCTCCTCCTCTTTTTCTTCTTCTTCTTCTCCTCCTCGTCCTCATCCTCTTTTTCTTCTTCTTCTCCTCCTCGTCCTCGTCCTCGTCCTCGTCCTCGTCCTCCTCATCCTCGTCCTCGTCCTCCTCCTCATCCTCCTCCTCCTCCTCTTGTTTTCTTATTCTCGTCTTCTTCTTACTACTTCTCTACTTCTTTCTTTCAATAGTTAAACTAGTTTAATTTTTTATTTTGTTTGTTTTTAAAAACGAAAAAACAAAAATATAAACTTGCAAGCAATGGTAGTGTTAAATGTGCAGATAATCACATAGTTAATTGTGTAGTTCATCATGTGAATTATAATACAAATAATAACATACATATTAACGTAAATAACAGTGATGATAATATCCATGCCAATCTATTTTTGCATTTTGATATCTATTTATGGTCGACCTTGAAAAGGTCTAATAGTAGGTGAGGTAAATGTATTGAAGGCATAGGTAGAAGATTGATTACAACAATAAAGTGCAAGGATACATTGGAGCTCAATAGGGGTAGGGAAAGAGGATGTATTTTTTCTCCATCTTCATACATTGAGCACATATATCTAGATTCAACATGCAAGGAGATATGTTATACATTCTCTAAAACTAGTCTTTATTTTGTTTTATTATTTTTTCCTATCACCTTATTTCCATGTTTCTCCATATGTCAAGACATGAGGATGCAATCTATGTATTTTTATAGTAGAAGCCATGGTGTTTAGGTTCATTCTGGCTTAGGTATTTGTGAAAAAAACATAATTCTTCCCTAACTTCCCAAAGTTTCTCAAGCCTAAGGCTTTTAGCAAAAAATGGATTAAAGAACTAGGGAGTTGCTTGTTGCAAAACTATGGTAGCAAACCCCTATTTTTAAAACCAATATTAAGTGCATTATTTGCATGTTTATTTGAGTGTTTATATGTGGATCTTTCGATGCATGTATCATATATTAATAGGTATCTAAATTATCAGGAATCTACATATGGAGCACGTTTATTAGGGAAAAATAGCATGTTTATATTGCGTGAAATAAGCATGATTTCGGATGTAAGTCTTTTTCTAGGTTTTTAATCATAACTATAGATGTGATTATAAGTTTTTTGAGCTAGTTCAAAAATGTGTCAATTTGGTCAACTATGGCTCGTAAGTCTTTGAAGTATAATTAATCATCTCTGACTACCATATCAAATGGACACCCTTCAATCAAAACATGCATCCAATGATACAATACAAGCTTGGACATATGTGGTTGCATATGCATTGAGTTGTAAACCTAATGAAAGTGCTTCTTCACATTATGTGCTTGGTTTTGATAAGTTAAACATGTGTAATTGAATTATATTTCTATTGTTGAAGTTCAAACTTTTGATACCATGATTTCTATATATACATTAGATTTGATTTTTTTACTGTATAGCATAGATTTTACAATAGAGTATCATTATTTTTTATCATTATATGTATCTCAATGGATTCATGCATTTTCCTTGTATTATTAAAGAAGTCGTGTATTAATGCACCGTTTACAAACATTGCAATGAATGAAATGCATGTACTAGCTTATATGGGATATAGAGGCATTTGATCTACTATATTTCCGTGTAAGAAATATTTTTACTAGCTTACAATTAAGTATAAGATTGCTAAATTTATATATGAATACATTGTGTCAATATTGTAATTCTTCATCATACGGTAGCAAAGATTAATTGAGATTTGAATCAACTCACAAATTGGAAGAGCAAAGAGAATAGAGAAAAAGTGCATGACATAATCAATGAATAAAATCTCCCCCCACACATGAGTGAGCAACTCTGTAATATATACTTATGGACTTTTTATTAGCTTTTTTGCTCAAAAACATTGAAATGGTATCTCTTTTTGGACTCTTAATTTTCTTTTCTTGCATGATATACTTTTGCCTAAAAATATCAAATTATAGAAATATTTTAATATTTTTACAATTAGCTTTTCTAAAATTTCTTGTAAATAGATTATAACTAACTAAATAATTTGTGTGCATGCATACAATAACCTTGCACTTAGGAGTGCTTACCAAAATATAATAATCTTGTGTTGTTGATAAAGCATATAAAAATAAATAAAACTCGTACGTTATGACATGCTCTACTAAAAATATTAATTAATCTAAGTACTTTGTTTAATAATTTTCTCACCACAATACAAGATACATTAGTTCCTCACTATCTACCTACTAAGCACAATTTGACATGTGCCATATGTGGATCCTTACGTAACAAGTTATATGATTATATGTCAAATAAACAAAAAAATCCATTAAAAATAAATAAAATTTGTTTTATTTTTGTAATAATTTTCATAATATTCTATTGTAGTCCTTCATCATACAATAATAAAGATTAATTGAAAATTGAATCAACTCACAAATTGTAAGAGGGAGAATAGAGAAAGATTACAAGACACAATCAATGGATACAATCTCCTCTCGTGCATAAGTGAGCATCTTCTCCATGTATATATTTATGAAATATTTATTATGCTCACTATATATTAAAAGGGTATCTCTTTTTGGGCCCTTGCTTTTTTTCTCTTACACAACATGCTTTTCCTTAGACATATCAAACTATAGACCTATTTTAAGATTTTTACAATAAATATAATATTTTATCTTTAAAAAATAAAAAATTACAAGTAAATAATTTACACATGTACACATACAACGACTTTGTGTTAGGAATCACCTTTAAAATTTTAATAATCATGTTGATAAGGTATCTATAAATAATTAAACCTTGTGTGTTGATATGCTTTACTAAAAAATATTAATTTACCTAACTACATCTAATAATTTACTTACTACAACATAAAACATAATTCACTCACCTAATAATCTACTCACCATAATACAAAATACATTAGTCTCTTATTTTTTATCTACCAAGCACAATGTGACCAATAGTATACGTGAGCCCACACATAATGAGTCATAATTATGATTTATAAATATAAAGAAAATCCACCAAAATATCTTATTTTAATAGCAAATTTCACAACAATGCTTGAGGGTTTAAAAGCAACTATCCTTAGTTGATAAACAAACAAAATTACATGGATAACCAACCGCAAACTAGTGCTACCTCATGTAGTGAATTTGCACTACATCAATGAGGTTATCAAAATATAAATGTACTTCTTATGTAGTGAATTTGTACATATCTTATAAAAATAAGGTAACTATATATTTTCACAAAATACCAACTCATGTGATAAATATATGTTTATTAGACATTAATGTGATTATAAGAGGTAGGTAGTTATTAGACAATCATAATTCAGAGTTAGCATTGTAATGAATCAAGCTGAGAGGAGAGAGGACAATAACTGAAGAGAGACAAAGAGAGCAAAAAGAAGAGAAAAGAAGACTAGAAGAGGAGAGAGAAAGATAGAAAAGAGAAAAGAAGGAAGGGGAAAGCCATGGAAGCAGGAGATGAAGGTGAAGAGTATGTTCTTGATAATAACTTGTTACCCTAATCTAGGACTCTTACACCTTATATACCCCGGTCAGTGTGATTGGGTGTCTAACTCCTAGTCGGTGTGTATCCCGCTTGTTACAATCCATCCCCACCCTGAAGATTTTTGCCTTAAAAAACAAGGAAAAGTAGAGGGGAGTGATGGGTGAGCTAAGGGAGGGTTACAGAGTACTACTCTGAGCCCTTTTACAATGAAAATTGGGTGGGTAAAGATTAAGGATAGCATGATGTCCCGAACAGGCCTATTGAAGTAAATGGGTCATAACTTTTAATAGGCTACTCCAAATAGGGTGTACCACATGTCAAAACGAAGCTTATGACGAGTACTTTTAGCCTATGCAGGAGGCACATGTCTAAGATTTGGGTAAGTACAAAAATGTTCTAAAGCAGTGTGCAGTTTGCAGGCAAAAAGTAGTCAAATGGGGCATGACCAGCTAGGCTTCAGGCCATGGGGTCTCTTGGAGATAGGGGAATTCATTAACAATGGTTATTGGGCACCAAGAGGCTTCTTATAGGGGTGGGCCTTGCCATTTGATGAGGTATTCTTTGATGGACCGAGACTGTAAGTGCTTATTGCACTACCCAATGATGGCCTCAGGGATATACTGAGTGATGTCTTCTTCATCTATTGGGGGAGGAGTTCTTCCACATAGTCCACTGAGGAGCCCATGAAAGGTTTCAGTTGGCTGACATGAAACACATTGTGGACCTTGGTGATGGGGGGAAGATCTAAGTGGTAGGCCAAGTCACCAAAACTCTTCAAAATCTAGTATGGGCCATAGAAGCGGTGGGCCAGCTTGTTATTGCTACCCTCTTTGAGAGTTGAGTAGTGGGACTTAGGCACTTTTAAAAGGACCAATTCCCCTTCTTGGGACTCCAAATGCCTTCATTTCTCGTAAGCATAGAGCTTCATGTGTGTTTGGGCCTTCTAAAGGTTTACTTTATATTGCTGAAGAAGTAAGGCTTCAACTCAGCCTCACTCTGAGGGTTGATCTTATCCTTAAGTAAGATTGTGGGGACAGGAACCTTATACCCATATAAGTCCTCAAAAGGGAAAACTCCCATGCTAGAGTGGGTGGAGTTATTATATGCAAACTCAGCCAAGCGGAGCCACGTATCCCAACTAAGTTGTACATCATGGCAAAAGTGCCTCAAATATGTTTCAAGCCATTTGTTTACTCTTTCAGTCTGGCCATCAGTCTCAGGGTGGTATGCATTGGATGGAGCAAGCTGGGTCCCCATGGAGGCAAAAAATGTCTGCCAAAAGTTGCTCATAAACTTTGCATCCCGATCATGGACTATGACTTGTGGTAAGCCATGAAATTTGAAGACATTTTCCCTAAATTGAGTGGCCACCTGAGAGGCAGTGTATTGGGTCTTAGTGGGGATAAAGTGGGCACCTTTGATGAGACGATCAACTACCACATAGGTGTTGTTCCACCCTTTTTTGGTCACGAGAAGGCCAATGATAAAGTCCACTGTGATGTGGGTCCATTTCCCTTCAGGGATAGGGAGAGGCTATAAGAGGCCAGTGAGTCGGAGTGTATTGTCCTTGTTCTATTGGCATGTAACACACTTGGTCACAAAGTCCTTAACATCCCTCCATAAGCCTTTCCAATGAAAGTTCTTGGCAATCCTGTCATATGTTTTGAAGATACCCAAGTGACCAGCAATAGGGCAATAATGCATCTCTTCCATTATCTTCTGCATGAAGGGTGGTGTGTGGGATGGCAATCTTGCCATGGGACCAAACAAGACCATGCTTGAGCTAATTTTGGGAGTTTTCAACCATGACACCATGCTGTAATTTCTAGAATATGTGGCTGAAGTTATCATCTAACACGTAAGCCTCCTAAAGCTCTTCAACCCAATCATTGTGCAATTCTAAAATAGAGGATACTCTGCATGCCCACATTTGAGAGAGTGAATCAGCCACAATAGTATCATTTTCCCGAGCATGTGAAATATCAAAGTCATAGTTTTGTAAGGTTGCCACCCAACACCTTTTCTTAGGAGTCAAAGTGGACTGAGTCAAAAAGTACTGGAGGATTCGATGGTCACTTTTTATTTGTGATTGCCATACAAATAGTGGTGCCATTTCTTGATGGCATGGAGGATGGCCAACATCTCCTAGTCATATACATTCATTTGCATCTTCTTCTCATCAAGCTTGATGCTCTCAAATGCAATCATACCATGCTCTTGCAACAATACTGCACCAATATCCCTGCCACTAGCATCACAATGAATGGTAAATAACTTAGAGAAGTCAAATCAGACAAGGATGGGGGCAAAAATAAGCGCTTCCTTTAACTATTGGAAGCTATGATCAGTCATGGCATCCCAAAAGAATGCCTCCTTTTTTAAGCGATCAATCAAAGTGCTCCAATGGTGGCATAGTGCTTAATGAAGCATTTATACAATGAAGAAAGACCAAGGAAGCCATGCAAGGAAGTGGTGATGGAAGGAGTGGGCCAGTCCCTAATAAAATGCATCTTCTTCGAGTCAATCTATATGCTATTTTTTATTATAATGTGTCCCAAGTACTCCACAGATGTCTGCATGAAGGTGCATTTTCGCTCCTTAGCAAAGAGTCGATGCTCTCTCAATATGTCAAACACCCTTCTGACGTGTATCAAGTGCTCCTCAAATGACTTACTATCCCAGGGGTCCACTAGGGTTTACCGTATGACACCACGTGAGTGTAAGGGAGGGGGTTATTTAAGGGAAGGAATGTACATTTTATAAGGTAAGGTCCCATAAATAGGGGGTAGATAAGGGGTATTTTCATATATTTCTTGCATGCAGGTGACGTCTCCTTATTACTACTAGTGAATCCCCCGTGCTTATTGTAAATGAGAATGTCATCAAAGAAAACAAGCACAAACTTGAACATAAAGGGTTGTAGGATTTTGTTCATGAGGCTTTGAAAGATGGGAGGGGTGTTAGTCAACCCAAAAGGCATAATTAGAAAACGATAAAGTCCACGATCTCCTAGAGGCCGTTTTGACCTCATCTCCCACCCTCATACAAATATGATGGTAGCCAGAGCGCAAGTCAATCTTAGTGAAAAAGCATGCCCCTTTCAACTCATCTAGCAAATCATCAATCTATGGGATGGGGTAGCGATTCTTCACCATAATTTTATTCAAGTCTCTGTTGTCAGTGCACATGCGAAAGGAGCCATCTTTCTTCTTGACTAAGAGGACAAGGGATGCATAGGGGGAAGAACTCAGCTCAATGAAACCCATCTTTAACAACTCCTTAACTTGCTTTGCAACCTCTTCACACTCACATTTGGAGAGTCTATAAGGGGGCTTGTTCACGGGATTGAAATGGGGCTCTAAGTCTAAGTGGGTGGTCCGCTTGTCTCGTAGGGGGAAGGAATGTAGGCATCTGAAATAGATCAGTGTATTCCTCAAGTAAGGCCTGCAAGGCTGAATCATTAGATACTGCAGAGGGCTACCAGAATTGTCCTTATTCAATTGCAAAATAAAGATTTGTGACCGTTTCTTAAACTCCTGTTTGAGTTGCTTTGTTGTAATGAGTTGAAAATCAGCATGATCTTGAACTCCCTCTAGGTGGATAGGTTGTCCATGCATCACAAACTCCATGTAAAGCTGAGAGAAGTCCATAGCAAATTTTCCCAATTGTTTTAGCTAATCACAACCCAAGACAACATCAATGGGGCCCATATCTAGGGCAATCAGATCAACTAGTGCCACATAATTTTCAACCAAGCATAAGGGAAGTGCAGGACATACATGTGTGCTAATTTCTTCTTCTCCATTTGCTACTTGGACCTTCAAGGGATGATGTAGTGCCATAGGGGTGCATTTCAATAGATCAATGGCTGATTTATATACAAAATTGTAAGTGCTACCACTATCCACAACGATGAAGACATGCTTTGAATTGATACTACCTTGAATGCGAAGGGTGCTGGGGCTTTGAGAACTCATCCAAGCATCCAAAGAGATCAAGCAAAGGAAAGTGGTAGGTGGGTGGGATGTCAAATCAAGTATCCGTGATGGATCATTGCCCGGATCAAAAGGAAACCCATCCTCCGGGTCATAGAATTGCTCGTGATCAGCATCCTCCATAGGCTCAGCCTAGTCAATGGAAATGTCATCCTCCTTGGTATTGGGCCAATCTTCTATTGAAAGGTGATAAGGATCAAAGCTTGCTTGGAAGTGAGCTATGGCAGAGAGCAAGAGTGAGAAGAGCGAGAGACACAAATGGAAACTCTAACAGTCACAATGTGTGGCTAGGCCTTCCTTTATTCAAACTGTCACTAAAAGAATAAATAATAAACTAACAGTGAGACGGGTGCCCGCCACCTGCAGTGTGCAGTGGCGGGTAATGTCAGTGTAGTAATACACGGGCGGCTAGGCAGAGGTACCTTTACCTCGAAGCTTGCTTGGAAGTGAGCTATGGTAGCAAAGAGCAAGAGCAAGAAGAGAGAGAGACACAAATGGAAACTCCAACAATCATAATGTGTGACCGGGCCTTCCTTTATTCAAACTGTCACTAAAAGAATAAAGAATAAAGTGACTGACGGGCTCCCTCCACTTGAAGTGTGCAGTAGCAGGTACTATCAATGTAGTAATACACGTGTGGCTAGGCAGAGGCACCTTTACCGCCAACAACCTCCCACTTAAAGGTGAATCTATCCCAATGAGAAGTGAAAAGAAAAAGAAAAGATAGTACAATGTACACATGTACAAAAAGATTAGGAAAAACATCATCTCATCTAATGCCCATTAGTCTCCTGAGGAAGGCAAAGCGCTTAGTAGTGAGGCTTTTCATGAGCAGATCTGCAAGATTTTCATCAGTGGAGATCTTGACAAGGTCAACAAACTTGTCCTCCACAACGCCACGTATGAAGTGATACCTCACCTCAATGTGTTTCGTTTTCGCATGGAAGATCGAATTATTGGCTAGTTCAATAGCACTCATAGAATTCGAATGCAGTGTAGGTAAAGTATCAATCCCAAGGTCATAAACCAAACGGCCCAACCATATGGCCTCCTTGCAAACCTCAGTGGCCACAACATACTCGACCTCAGTGGTAGAGAGAGCCGTACACTTCTGAATCCTGGACATCTAGGAAATAGCACCTCCATCATAGGTAAAGACATAGCCGGAAGTGTACTTCCTACTATCTGCATGTCTTGCATAATCGAAGTCTATGTAGCTCAAAACTCCTGTATCTTGGTTGCCATAGCAAATACACATATCTACTGTGCCCTTCAGGTATCTCATGATACCCTTTACAACATCCTAATGCTTTTTGCCAAGTGTAGCCATATAGTGTGCCACAACACCAACTGCAAAGGCAATATCTAGATGTGTGGCTATCATGGCATACATCAAACTGCTCACGACTGATGCATAAGGGATCTTGGCCATCTCGGCCCTTTGCTCATCCGTCTACGGACAATCGACATGTGAAACCTTCACATAAGAAGGTAATGGATAGCGAATAGGCTTTACGTCCTACATGCGAAAATGTTCAAGGACTTTATGAATGCACTCCCTCTGTGAGAGGTAGAGTAGTCCTTGATGCCTGTCGCGCTTAATGTGCATACCAAGAATGTGAGAGGCTTGTCCCAAATCCTTCATCTCAAAGCTCTTCTTCAACTGAGATTCAAGAGCATCTAGCTCATCATGAGCTTTCCTTGCTATCAGCATATCATCCACATAAAGTACCAAAATAAGCAAATGAGCCATCACAGGCTTTTTTCATGTAAAGACAAGGATCCGTAGCACTCCTGTTGTAGTCGTGTGACTGCATAAAGGCATCAAACTTATGATACCACCCTCTAGGTGCCTACTTCAAGCCATAAAGACTTTTCTTCAACTTGCACACTAGGTACTCCCTGCCAGGTTCTACAAAGCCCTTAGGTTGCTCCATCTATATCTCATCATGCAAATTCCCATGCAAGAATGCAGTCTTGACATCCATCTAGTACAAGTCCAAGTCAAGCTATGCGACTAAGGCCAAAACCAAGCATAGGGTGGTCATCTTGACCATAGGAGAAAAGACTTCATCAAAGTCAACTCCATGCTCTTGTTTAAAACCCTTAGCGACAAGTCTTACCTTATAAGCCGGCTTGGGGTTTCCAGGGGTAATTTTTAGCTTTTACATCCATTTTCATGGCAAAGCCTTCTTACCTTGAGGCAGTGTAACCAAATTCCAAGTCATATTCTTGTGCATGGAGTCTATCTCAGACTACATAGCCCTCTCCCAAGAGTGACTGTCACCCCTGCACATATCCTCATCATAGATGAGAGGCTCTCCTGCATCTATAACCAAGACATAATGCATTGAGAGTCTCATGGTAGGCTCTGTGCGGCCAGTCCAACACCCTGGCCATGTGTACCAACTACTGCTACAAGATGTCCAATTGGCTACGCAGGAGCACATGGCTTCTCTTGGAATATAACCCTGTGTATCTCTACCACCTTCTCAAGCTGCCGATGTATCTTGTCTTCATGGAAGACTACATCATGAGATTGTGAATGACTTTCCGCACTTGCAGATCCCAAAG
This sequence comes from Lygodium microphyllum, assembly GCF_053477565.2. Lineage (NCBI taxonomy): Eukaryota > Viridiplantae > Streptophyta > Polypodiopsida > Schizaeales > Lygodiaceae > Lygodium > Lygodium microphyllum. The sequence continues at coordinate 128,751,284 of NC_141137.1, read as the reverse complement.
GTGGTAACCTATCTCGCTTGCATCCCCATAGCCAAGGAATTTGCATTTGATACTCTTAGGATCTAACTTAGTATTCTTGTCTTTGGGCACATGGCAGAATGCCTCACATCTAAAGACACGTAGATACGCATAAGACAGAGGTATCCCAGTACATACCTTCTCTGCAACCTGAAAATTCAAACCACTAGAAGGTGATCTATTTATGACATGCATAGCTATACTGGCTGCCTCAACCCAAAAGCTCTATTGTAAGCCTGCATGGCTAAGCATGCTGCGTACATGCTCCTGGATGGTTCTATTCATCTGCTCAACCAAACCATTTTGGGTTGGGGTATAGGGGGCAGTTAACTGTCGCTTAATACCCCTCTCGTCACATAGTTTCTCAAAAGCACGTGACACTTATTCTTTCCCATTGTCAGTCCTAAGGCATTTCAGTCTATGCCCAGTTTGGTTCTCGACCAATGCAAGCCATCTCTAAAACACAACCAAGACTTATAACTTAAGCTTAATGGGGTGAGCCTAAACTTTATGCGAAAGATTGTCAATGAACATCACAAAATACTTTGCACCACCCCCATAGATTGACAGGGCATGGGTCCACAAACATTTGAATGTACCAATGCTAGGGGCTCACTCATGCGTGTCCTACCAACCTTCTTATGTGTATTCCTAGTCTGTCTGCCATAAAGGCAATGCTCACATGAATCAAAACATGTGTAGTCAAGGGGCAGTAAGTACCCAAGGGGTCCACTAAGGTTTACCGTATGGTACTATGTGAGTGTAAGGGAGGGGGGTTATTTAAGGGAATGAAGGTACATTTTATAGGTAAGGTCCCATAAATAGAGGGTAGATAAGGGGTATTTTCATATATTTCTTGTACACAAGTGACGTCTCCTTATTACTACTAGTGAATCCCCCGTGGGTAAGTACTGCAAACTAGAAAGCATTTTCATTCCCTTCAAGGACATATGGCCTAAACGGGCATGCCAAAGAGATACATGTGGGATGGAACCCACTAACAAAACATGGTCAATAGAGGACCCATCAACTACAAGAGGATAGAGGCTGCTCGCTTTGGCACCTCTAGCAAGCACAAGTGCCACAGGTGATCTTCCAGGTAGAATCCCCAAATGAAACATGAAACCCAGCATCATCAAGATGCCCTGCAGACATAAGACTGCGTGTAAGTGCAGATACATGACATACATCCTATAGTAGAAAAGTACTATCAGTAGAGAACTGCAGCTGTATATCCCCAATGCTAACAATAGCAAGTGACCTGTCATCACCCAAGTGAACTGAACCACTAGAGACAGTGCGGTAGGAGTGGAACCACACATGGCATGGTGCAACATAAAATGAAGCACCAAAATCCAAAAGCCAGCACTTCGTATACATAGAGTGAACATCGATCACAATGATGTAGCATCACAAGAACTAGTTGCAAGTATGTACTCCCCATCGGAGTCATTAGTCTACATGACATTTATCTCCTTGATTTTCACATTGGATTTCATAGGTATAATGCTGCAATCAGAGGACTTTTCCTGTACTTTTTCTTTCCCCTTCTCTTTGCACTTCTCATTGTGCAACTCATGACACTGTGGGCATATATGACTCTTTTTTCCGCAATGATGACATGTCACATTAGCATTTCTCCCATGAGACTTACTACGCGACTTAGACCTAGACTTTTGTGAGTCTCTACCATGGCCATTCCCATGGTCGTTCTTGCCATTACCATCTCTGCTTCTAAAAGTCAAAGCATGCGATACACGAGAGGCATCCAAGTTCTTATGGTTTATCTCTTCCTACTACAGAAAAGCACTCTCTACATCATGCAAGTTCAAAATAGTAGCAGAGCACATTAGGCAGTGCAGAATACATCCCATGACTCACTTAGAGTCCCAAGCAAAAACAATGGAGTAACCTCATCATTAAAGGTAATAGCCTACGAAGTCAAAGTCTTGAGAATAGCATGGAACTGGCTCAAATGAGCAGACATTGTCATATTCTCTTTTATGCACCGGTCCATAAGTTGCTTCAGCCAATACATCTAACTTGTTGGACTTTTCTTGTCATAGAGGTTCTTAGTTTTATCCTAAAGCTATCAAGCACTTTGTGCTTCCTCAACCACACAGTAATGCATATGTTTAGTCAGAGACAAGATGAGGGTGGACTTGCATAACTCGTCAAGCTCATCCCATTCGTCATCAGTCATAGTTTCAGGCTGCTCGTCATGCATCCTTAGTGGTTTTATCTATGATTTTTGCACCAATACATGCCAAACTTGGCTCTTCCAATAGGCATAATTCGTACCATCAAGCTTAGTGATGTTGAAGATAGCACTATCAGTGGAATAAGAACCCATAATGCAATCCAAAATAGTGCAGACAGTTCAAAACTACTTGTTGTTTTCTACTGTAAACAGTCAAAATGCCACCAAAATCTAAGCAAAATGACCACAAAGAACTGATAACTAATGTTGTTGTCCACCAAGTACCATCAAAAGTACATAAAATCAAAATGATTCAGCATGAAAATTCCACACTAGTCCATACATAACTACTTGCTGTAATAAATTACAGCCAGGTATAATGAGAGCAAACTATATGCAAAATCAATGTACCAAGTCAACCACTGACTGTCAAAGCATAATTAGCATCAAGCGGGCATAAATCAGCATATAATAGTCATACGAACATCAAGCAAACACCCAAGCATGTCAAACGAATCCGTTAGTAAGTCGGCACACCCCTTGTATAATAGGGCAAAGTGTACACAACGCTGGCAAGACCTGACACAAAGAGGTTTATGCTTAGGGAGTGCGAAGCCCAAATCAGCTCAAGTACATGTATGTAGACCATGGCATATCAACCATGCAATATCCAAGTGAAGAAGATCCCAGTCTTAGAAGACTCAAGACTCAATAGCATAAACCACCTGCTCAATGTCTATCAAACATCCAACAATGTTCCTGTTGCTGGCACAAAAGCCATATGGATCAAGCCAAGAAGCTCAAGAAAGGCATATGAGAGCACTAGTGATGAAAGATCCAAGATGAGACATCAATAAGACATCATGAGCATATAGGCTCTGTAGCCTCCAGTTAGCGCATCCATAGACATCAACTGTATCCTAAATACAACTCTAGTAAGACAAGAAATATCCCAAGCAAGTTTTGGGAAGCTAGATGCAAGCCAAGGCAAGACACTAGTAGCAATCGGCTCCAAACAACTCCAAACAATGTAACTAGCATGTAGTATGGCATAGGTCAAGCATGTCAAGAACGGTTAGATATATGTAACATACATGCTACATGTACATCCAAGACAGAGCATCAAATACATTCCAAAGCTGAGCTCAAGCTCAAATGAAGATCCAGAACCAAAGACAAGCTCATTGTCATATCTCGAAGGTCAATACTTCATTGTATATCCCAAAGACATAGCCCGAAACTAATAGGCATAACCAAACTGGAGGTAAAATAACCTGTCAACCAAGGTAGCATAAATCCCAACCAACAATGAAGTGTCTGTATCCAAATCAAGGCTCAATAGCTCTCAAATAGCACATCCAGGCATAAACCATGATGACCAAGCATCAATACATCCAATAGGACACCTGAATGTCAATAAAGAGCATTATGCATAAGCCGTCCTTGATAAAACCTTGCTGTACAACAGTAAATCCCTACAAAAATCAAGCTATGGAAGCTCAAACCAAGTCCCAAATCATCTCAAATCATTGGGCAAACATCCCCAAAGCATTTGGGCATCAAATACCAAGCCTTGTGAGCATTACATAAGCTAAGACCATGACATTTTCTTGTTATAAATTAACTCAAATCTGTTGCAAAAAAAGTTATGATCAGAATTTGATAGATCCGACATCGCCATTGCATTCGAAGCATGCAAAAACCCCAAGTTAGACTATTATCTTGCCTAAATTAGGTTCTGAATGCCTAACATATGAGAAAAAATGGGATTTTTTAGTCAGATTTTGGAACATGCGCAAAAAAAACGTGAGCCGCTAGTATGGGGCCTATTGGGTATGCTAAGGATAAGGGGGCAAATGGGGGCATACAAGGTGCCCAATGAAGCCAAGGAACACCTGCAAGGAGTCTATGAGGATCGAGGAGAGACGGGAGATGATATCTTACCTCGGGGGGAAGAAGCCATGGCTAGCATTGAAGCTCCAAGCTCTAGGTTTTTAATCTAGGCTGAAGTAATGCCGGTCCAAGCTCCATGATCAAGCTTTGATCCAAAGCTCTAATACCAATTGAAAGATGAGAAGAATCGAAGCTTGCTTGGAAGTGAGCTATGGCAAAGAGCAAGAGCAAAAAGAGAGAGAGACACAAACAGGAACTCCAACAGTCACAATGTGTGACCGGGCCTTCCTTTATTTAAATTGTCACTAAAAGAATAAATAATAAAGTGACGGTGACGGGCGCCCGCCACCTGCAGTGTGCAGTTGGGGGTATTGTCTGTGTAGTGTTACACGAGCGGCTAGGCAGAGGCACCTTTACCCCCAACATCTTCCATGACATACATGCTATGAACTTTGACCTTAGCTATATTGTATGGGCATTTGGAGGCATGATCAACAATGTACTTATCTCCACACTTAAAGCGTAGGCCCTTTTCCTTTCGTTCCTTCACAACATCCGGGGAAATGAACTGTTGGCTTGCTGGATCCATGGGAAGGTGATGCAGTAGACTGTTTATTTTCAACATACTTATTCTCAGCATGTTAGAGCCAAATGTTGTCCCAAAAGTGTCCATTTTTCTTTCAACATCATGGAAGGCAGGGTAAGTGGGTACTTTGGGGTTGTTATTAGGCATAGAAGTGCCTCAAAAACCACATTTGTATGGGGCTGATCGTGAAGAAATGCAGGGTGGTCCAACACCTTGCTGAAAATGTTCATTCTTACGGTACTTTCTTGCATATCTCTTAGCTAATTCAATTGCATCAAACACTATGGTAGGTTTTTGGGCCATGACATCTATCGATAGGCTCGGTTCCAATCCATAGATATACTTGTACAATTTAGCGTCATTGCTAATGCTCTCCACATACATGGTCAAGTTCATGAACTGATTTGTGTACTCATGTATAATGAGGTTACGTTGGTCCAAAGTGTACCATTGTCTTGCCAACCGCTCTTTTTCCATCGGAGACACAAAAACTTGGACCATATGCATTTTGAAATCTTTCTAGTCAATAAACTGATGATTCTCGCAATTGATATATTGCCACCATGTGTGGGAAAATCTTTCAAGTGGAGAGAAGCAAAAAGTATTTTCTGATCATCAGTGCAAGTGTAGATATTGAGGTAGGACTCCAACTTGGATGTCCATTCCTCCAAGTCAAATGGTGAGGGGGATTGCCCATTGCACTTCATTAGGATTATCTTGTCATGTAGATCATTGGGGCCATGTTGCCCATACATCCCTTGGTGGCCATACATGCCTTGCTGTCCATACATCCCATGTGGTGCATTAAGCCCATGTTGTCTGTTATAACCATGTTTTCCATGATTGTCATGCTAGCCATTTATACCATATTGTCCTTGATGAGACTAATTCATATGGGGTGCATGGGGCCTCCTAGGGAGAGCGGCGGAAATCCAACCAAGGGTGGGAGAAGGCCTCAATGTGATGTTAGCTGCATGCTGGACAAGGGAATTCAACAGGGGCTCATCATGCACATGAGAGGGTTCACCAATCTCATAGATAGAAGGGAAAATTCCTTTAGCACCAAGTATATCTTGTGGACCATGCAACGATTCTTGATGTGGAGGACGTCTAGACTCATGCCTAGACTCATTGCCTTGTCTTGGGATGAAGCGGTCGTTAATTGAGCAACAAGAGTAGTGAGCTGCTCCAAGGGCTATTGATTCTTCGAGTTTGAGGGAGCTAAGTGCTCGATTGCTTCATCAAACTTGGACATCATTTGGTGTGGTTAGTGACCATGTCAATATCCCATTCCATATGACAAAGCTTATGCTGACAGAGGGTGTGATTGAGCACAGTGTACGGGTCCGTTTTGGGTGTTTCCTCCTATATATCACCATGGTAATCTTGTGCCGAGCTTGGTTCCTCATTCACGGAGGTCCATGAGTCTCTAATCTCCCTCTGTAGTTCTTCTTGGGCCTTGCTTTTTCCTTTTTGGCAAGCCATCTAGATGTAGTCCCCATAGGACCTACTCTCAGAGGGGTGTAACTTTTTGTAGGAAACTCCGATTGATGAGATTTTTGGTTCAAGTCAAAGAAACAATGTCCTCTTCGAGATGAGCTATTAACCTTTGTGATAGAAAATTATTTGAATTTTCTATAATGGAAGCGGCCGCCATCTGCACATTGTCCACATTGACCCTAGTGCACAAAAATGTGAATAACTTTCAAACCATAGCTCCGATTGGGAAGATTTTTTATCCAAATAGGAGGGGACAAGCCCTCTTCAAGGTGAGCTATAGGGTTCACTTCTAGATTCAAAACAATTTTTTTTGCAATAGAATCTTTGTGACTGTCCTGTAGGACTGTGATCGAAAACACTACCTATATCTTATTGCAAAAACCTTACATGGATAGAGCATAGTCCGAGAGGCCTGATCAACAACATCAATAGCATATTGAACATATTGAGCATTATCCCAAGCATCATTGCATATCCATCTTCTCTCTTGTCAATGCATAAGTGAGTTCACTGCCATACATCTCTTTTGACTACATGCATTTCAAGTGTTATACATGGGTGCCATGAGCATTGTGGGGGTGTCCAAGGGGTATCATTGCATCAGGGAGAGTGGAGCTTATAGAAGGTACCTGCACCTGCATACAAGTATCGGGCTCTGGATTACTGGGAGGTGGGTAAGGTTCCCCCCGGGCCTAATTGTGCACCCCTTTAGGGTCTTAATTGTGGTAAGGGAGGGTCACCTCTCTTTTGTCTTACCACCTCCCCTGGCATCGGCCTGCAATCACTACAAGATATAGGCCTTATATCGATGTTAAAAGCGACGAAAATGTAAATAAAGAAATTTACCTCCATCGTTGCAAAAAGCATCATTTTTATTAGCGACGCTATAGAACAATCGATATTAGCGTCGTTATCAACATCGCTATTTGCGTTGATATCATACCGATGCAAATAGCGACGTTGATAACGATGCTTTGAGATGCTAATAACGATACCAATAACGACGTGTGCAGTAAATTTGCGACGCTAATAGCGACATACTTTCTGTACTCTGTACAATGCTCGTGTAAATAAAGTCAAAGTGTACTTAAATCATAACATTGATACATGAAATAAATACATGATCGCATAATAAAAGTGACTGATACAATCAGAGCAAGATATCACTACTACATAGAAAATGTCTACACAGATCACGTGACCAAAAAAGAAGGGTATGTGAGCTCCAGGGATCCAAGGGCGAGCTATAGATCATCGCCATCTGAAAGCTCGTCCTGCCGCAAAGGTGTATTGAACGAACTCTGCAAAAAAAGAAACAACTACACATCAGTCCAACATACAATAATGCATTCTAATTAAACATGATAACTACGGACAAGAAAGATGAGTGACTTACAAGGCCGCCGCATCCATACGATCGGTCGATCGATACAGTGAGACCATGCCTCTCTGCATATCGAGCCTCAAGGCCGGTCAAATCGCGAGTTTTAATGGAGTGTTGCAAAGGAAACAAATACTAACTGTTAGAAACACCATTGTCAGTACAAGGGATATTGTAAAAAAATAAGTAAGCAAAACAAAAGAAAAACTTACAAAGTCCTCTAGATATGTCATGTGGCTGTCACTCCCAAGATGATGGACCACTTCGACCTCTAGTTGTGCCCTCGCCGCCTTGCGCTGCTGTATCCAACTTCTTGGAGAATCTGTAGCCTCCTTCCTCAGTCAGCGCCAGTCGTCCGTGTCTAGCCACTCGGGCTTTGCAGCCCCACTCTTGAGTGCCTTGCGTGCATCCGATCGTCTATATGATATATATGCATGCATGCACTCCATCATCCAGCTTGTAGAAAACCTATCTGTTGTGGCTGGTACTAGAAACTCCTCATGCAAGGATGCTATTATGTAGTCCTTGCTCCCCTCTGATATATTTTTCCAATGATCCAAGACGTTGTGTCAAAAAACTTGTTGGCACAACTCTCTCATGCGAGCTATTACCCTCCCCTCATCATTCATGATGATGGCTCCTGACTTATCATCTACAAAAGGTAGGCATACCCCTCTGGGGTATGTCGAAGATAGGTCCTCTCCCACCTGCGACCACGCTCCTAGGCATATCCAAGAAACCCCTATACATTTTGTGTATAGACCGGGGTAGTATCTATTGGAGTAGCACCCATAGGGGTGCCACTTACAGACGGTTGTGAGCAAAAGCTGGAGTGACTGGAAGAGACATCCCCACAGGTGTGACAAATCCCGAAGGTGACGCAACTCCAGCTGAACGATGAGACATAGACACCGCCTACGTGCCTCCACAGCAACCACCTGAGCCATGCTCTCTGGAATCGCCACAAGAGTGAGGAGTAGCACTTGTATCCCGAGTCGACCGCGGGCTCACTGTATCCGTATCTCTACAACATCCCCTTGACCCTAAAGCACTCCCTTTGTCTAACCCAGGTTTGGAGCGTTGACCTCGTCTTCTTGAAGTTGAAGCATCTGATCGCGTTGAAGTAGATCTAATAGAGTGGCCCGACGATGTTCGAGACAGCTCCTGGTTTTCCATGTCTCAGAATCTCGCCATCTGATCTGAAGACATGCATGTAAAGATATCCTGCAACTCCTCATCGCTCATTCCTTGACTCATTCTAATGATCTAAGTATCCACAAAGATTACCTGCACATACAAAAAATGATGTTAGCATAATCAATTTAAATCATACAAAGCACGGTAATATAAATCTTTTAAAAATGATCTTACTTAAAATGCATATCTTATATACCCTTATAAGCGATTAGTCAACGAATTGAATAAATGGATGCTCCAAGTATGAAGTATTCTATGGTTCCATGTCAATCTCCTGACACAACTCAGCATAAACTGGAAGGTCGATAGACATGTCATCACAAAAGAATGAGTCCACCTCGTTCTCAAAGAATTCTTGGACTCCTATATTTCCATCATTGTTACCCGATGTTGGCTCCTCTACATGCTCCAAGCTTTCGGTGGCCTCCACTCCTTACAATATCAACCCCTCTATGTGTATATTATCCTCATCTATGCTCGGAACATCGCTTTGATCATATACTCTCGCACTTCGAGGAGCTGAAGGTATAACATATCACCATCGAGCTTGTCGAGGGTTTGGATAGAAGATTACATGTTCACAAACACGTACAGGAGAGATTTAACTATTGTGACATGTTTCATGTCGTAATACAATTAACAAACAAATGAGTTCATGCACCTATTCACAATGGGTCAGCGCAACACAAATGTGTCGCACAAATCCGTCCATTTTTTTCGGAATCTATTTCGAGAAATCCAGATGGACCTCGTCGAACTGTTGCTCTAGCTCCTTCAAGTATCACTTTGAACCACTACACATCGAATAATATCATGGATTAGCTATGGTAATCCACCGTAACAATACTTTGTAAGTTCCCAAAATACTCCATCTCATCTATAACCGTGTTTGGATCCGTTGCTCGTCATCGGTTCTCTTGCTCAAACCTTGCCATGATACCAGAGTCTATTGTGGAGCACATTTTGTCAATACACTCCACGCAGAAATGCCGTCCGTGCGACTACGTTGTACTATATATTGAAATACTCAATTATTTGTCACATATAAAATATGGATACGACAAATCCTAAACACGTCATCACCTTTTGGACTACATCCCCTCGAGAATTCCGACTCCTCGGTTGAGACCCCCGCCCCTTCGCAAGATACTGCGGTGAAAGCTCCATGCAACCATCGCGTTGATATAAACTGTAGCATCTCCTCCATGCCCTCGGGATATCGAATCGGTCAATGGCGTGTACTACGTCGAAATTCAGATCCTGCTTTCTCTCAATCTTGCCTAGCTTGCTGGTACCTGGAGAGCCACGTCTCCATAGAGGCATGGTGCAACAGACAAAAGTGATTCACTTTCTCCTCCATTGCAGCATCCATTCTTTTTTCTACCCCATTTCCAACCACCATGTTTCCGGTCAGTCTATCATCATTCTTCAACGACCATAGCATACTGTTGTCTGGATCCACCGTTGATAGCCATTGTGAAATATGCACTAGTGTCTTAAACACCAACTAACCTTCAGCCATGCTACCTTCTGGCCGAGTCCGTTGTTGTACAAAGTCTTTCAGGGTTTTCATGAAGTACTCCAAGAAGAACATCCATCGCGTATGGACAGCTCCAGCAATCTCCACTTCATCTACAAGATGCACAAGAAGGTGGATTTGTATCATGAGCATGCTGGTAGGCAGGTATTCTCAAAGAGATAGACCGTCTTCACTGCTCCCTGTCTTAGGATTCAATGCGGATTCAATAGAGGACGTCTTAATCTCCTTCTGTGAGATCCATTGTACTAAAGTCGACAACCTGTAAATGGCCCTGCATATTTCTAGAGTAAGGCATCCTGCAATTGCGATCGGTAGTACAAACTGTCACAAATGAGAAAGCATTATGAACAATGACTACACTCTAAATAGCAAAATGTGTAGGCCACTTACAATCCATTTGTAGTACAAACCTGACATATCTTATGCCAATCATGGGATTTTAGCCCTGATAATTGGTCGTCTTTAGAAAACACAGACTTGAGAGAACGCATCATACCCGTCGGAGTGCGGATAGACTTGACTATTTGCTTCACAATGCGCTCTTCTTTAGTGGACAAAACCCAAGGAGCGTGAGATAGCTGTATGTGACCATTAGTAATCGACTTCGACCAAAGTGCCGTCATCTTGCCTACCTCCTTCAAATCCATTCGTGCCTCTATAGTGTCTCTCTTTCGTGTGATATGGTCCCATAGCAAGCTGTCCACGTTCTTGAAAATATGCATAGGATCCAATAAGTAGTCAATTTGTAAGTAGGTTCAATATGGTAACTCATAGAAAACTGAGAATTATCGCATTCCGTTTGGATGTGACTCCACGTGGATCATTTTCAGCTTGTACCATCTTTGGGCATTCATACGTATTAGAGATCGTCCAAGAAAACCTTCCCTGAGTTCATGACCCTCTGGCAAGAAAGCGGTGTGTCCTTGATATATCATCTTATTTATGGTTCGTGACCTTCGGGAGTCTAATTGTGGCCCGCACAATGGACATGCATGATAACCTGAGGTAACTAGACCTGTCCCAACACCTCTATCCAATGAATAGAAACTTGAACGAGCTATGATAGATATTACCAACGAGAAAGGAAGCTTATTTACTTGAGCACTCTCCGAATCCTAGAAATTCATGCATCCTCCACATGAGAATGGCTCGAATATTGGCGGACCGTCGATCATCGTACTTGCTCATATCTTGCGCGGTGACCCCCTCCTCCCACAGAATCTTAAGCTCATTGACTAATGGACGAAGATACACATCCATATTTTTTACTTTATAGTAGCCGAGGACGAGTAAGCTAAGGATGAGATGTCCTTTCTTCGTAGAAAGCCATAAAGGGATATTGTAGTTTACAACGACTATAGACCACACACTATAAGAAGTTGAGCGCAGACCAAATGGATTCACGCCATCCATTGGAAGACCAAGCTGAAGATTCCTTGGCTCTCGAGCAAAGCGTGGGAAGGTAGAGTCAATGTGGCTTCATGTGTGTGAATCTGCTGATATTCGTTAAGCTCCATTTTTGGACCTATTCTGTACATGCCACATTGTCAAGCTCGCCATGTCGGACGTATGAAACATGTGGTTTATGTGGGGGATAAGGGAAAAGTGTCTAAGAACTTTTTGAGAGATGGTTTGCCCTTGCAAGTCCTGTCAATACTTGTGAGAACCACTCTTTGAACATGTCTCCATAGTCTCGTATTCTTCTCGAAACAGTATGCAATCGTTGATACATGCATGGATGATGTTGTAGTCCATGCCAAGCTTTTGTAAAACATGTCATGCATCATCACGAGACTCATGCATGGTATTTGTAAGTGATAATATATGATACTTCAGTAACTTGAAAAAAATCATAAAACACCTTGAAAAAGCACAAATATTTTTAATGATATTGTCGAAAAAAATTCAACGAAGCATACGTACAAGGTACCGGATCAACTCAGTCACACTCGCATTGCTCTACCCGTATTTTGCTTACACACTTAGAAGTGCAAGCAGTGTCTTTAGGTGAGATACTCGACACCCATCATATAATGGTATGGATGCTTCCTCTTTAAGCAAATTAGAAGTCTCGCCATCCATGGAAATCAATGTATCGATCATTACCTCCATCTCAGGCTCCAAGATTGTAGGTAAGTCTCGAAGGCTATCTCTCTCCTCTAGTATTGATGGTATAGATTGGGTAGTACCTTCCAAGTGGTGGATTGGCTCAAGCACTCCATCCATCGCACGCCCACGAACTCTTCTAATTGGCCGCAAAGGGTGTACTCCTCCTTGGGACAAGACGTCACCTCCCTGGATAGAAAATTTGTAAGCCATACCCAATCTTTTTGTATATGGTATTCAATTAGCTTACGAGTACAATGAATGATTGATATTAACTTTTCTTACCATTTGTTGAAAATCCAAGATTGTCTAATCAATTATCTCAAATTGAAACTCACAGAAGCGTCATACGTGTTCTATAGACAATCGACGTTTTCGTCTAATTGCCAACTTACATTGAGAGCAAGGACATGGGACACGCTGATTAAGATACGCCTCTCGATCTGAACATCAAGACCTTCATTCTTTTTCATTTTGTCTACGTTACGACAAACAATTTGTTTTTGTTATCATTTTTTTTCTTTCTTAAATTATTTGAGAAGGGATTTATTCTCTTGTAACTTAGCAAAAATTAACGTATGTAAAAGTCTCCACCCACCCACCCACAAATTAACATATGTTGAAGTGTTTCCCGTCTTGTAGTATTGCACCGGATCTCGCCACCATTGTCTCCATTCATTATCTCCTCTCCTTCCATCTCTCTCTCTCTCTCTTTCTCTTTCTTTATTATGCTATATATTTATTCTCTCTCTCTCGTTCCTTCTTCCTTTTTCTCTTCCTCCCCCTCTCTCATTTTCTTTAACAAAATATATATATCTCTCTACAACAACAACAACAACAAAAAATATGAAAACCACTACTACTACTACAACCACGACCACGACTATGACCACAACCACAACCTTACGACCACTACCACTACCACTACCACTATAAGACAAGAAAAGACGAAAAAACAACAACAACTACTACTACTATTACTACAATAAATAAGAAAACTAAACAACAATAAACAAGAAAAGAAAACAAAAACTACTACTACTACTATAACAAACAGGAAAACAACAACCTCTCCCTTCTCTCTCTCCCTCCCTCTCCCTCTCCCTCTCCCTCTCTTTCTCTCTTTCCCTATTATGTTTAATGTTTTCTCCCTCTCTCTCTCGTTCTTTCTTTCCTTTTCTCTCTTCCTCTCACTCTCTCATTTCCTCTCCCTCTCTCTCTCTTTCCCTATTATATTTAATGTTTTTTCTCTCTCCTCTCCCTCTCTCATTTCCTTTTCTCTCTTCCTCTCCCTCTGTCATTTCCTCTCCCTCCTCACCCTTACCCTTTCTTTCTCTCTTTCCCTATTATGTTTAATGTTTCTCTCTCTTTCCTCTCTCTCTCTCTCTCCTCTCCCTATCTCATTTCCTCTCCCTCCCTCTCCCTCTCCCACTCCCTCTCCCACTCCCTCTCTTTCCCTAAACTGGTTTAATGTTTTTTCTCTCTCCTCTCTCTCTCTCTCTCTCTCTCTCTCTCTCATTTCCTTTTCTCTCTTCCTCTCCCTCTCTCATTTCCTCACCGTCTCCCTCTCTTTCTCTCTTTTTCTATTATGTTTAATGTTTCCCTCTCTTCCTCTCCCTCCTTCTCCCTCTCCCCCCCTCTCTCATTTCCTCTCCCTCTCTCTCTCTTTCTCTCTCATTTCTTCTCCCTCTCTCAATACACATGAATTTTAACAAAAACAAGTAAAAGAGAAAGAGAAAACACAAAAACAAAGCAAGAAGGAATAATGCACTCACCCGTAAAGGCTCAAAGAAGGGTTCGACGGCTCATCTTTGCCATCCGTACACTTCCTCCTCTTCTTCGCGAACGGCGGCGATGGTGGTGGTGAGAAGCCTTCTTTCTCTCTTCCTCTCCCTCTCCCTCTCAAATGTGAGATGTTCACTCTTTCTTTCGTATATGTGTGCAAAATAACACACTCGGGTTTCGGCCCGTGTTTTTTAAATCTAAGTACCGTCGCTATTTGCATCGCTACTTGCGTTGCTATTAGCATCGTATTTTGCGATGCTAATAGCGATGCCCCTATTTTGCATCGAAAAGCGCCGTTGCTATACCTCCATATTCTTGTAGTGAATCAGCATGAGATGCATTGGAAATTGGGGCTTATCCAAAATCACAAGACAAAATGGGGGTTAATGTCAACCAAGATAATGAATTTTAGGAAGAGATATAATGCATGTATACAAAGGGGATTTAGCTACTAAGTCAAAGTAATTTTTTAATCTCTCCAAATAAGGGATTAAGCTCGGAAAGTGGCTAAATTTGAGAGATTAAGATCAAATTGACATACCTCTTCAATGCTTGGGGAGATCGTTGAGGCATAACTCATCAAGACCAATTGGTTGGAGCATTCCCATGGAAGAAGACTTCAGCAATTCGAATGCTCTCGATGATGATGATGGCTCCTATGCTTGTTCCCGAGCTGGAGCTTCAAGAAGGAAAGATTTAAATGAAGCTTTCATAGCTACCCCACAAAAATCTCTACATGCTGAGCTACATGTCTTCAATCCGATTAGGGAAGGGCAAAAAGGGGTTGAAGGGTCTCTTGAGGGCTGAGCTCTCGAGGCTGTGGGCTAGGTGAAGAGCTTGAGTTGAGCTTTAATGGCTACCCATATGCAATATATAGTAGGCTACTTGATCATGGAGGTAGGCTAGACAGAGAGGGGTCAAGTTTACCCAAGGGACGGGGGTTTGCATGCCCCAGGGGTTTTGGACCAAGGCTCCAAGCAAGGCAAGAGTAGAGCTAAGGGCTGGGGAAGCAAGCAGCTAAGTGCAAAATGCACTGCACTTTGCAGGCTGCTGCATATTGTCCCACATGGTCTAATTCTGGTCACCATGGTGTTTGCCAAGCAAGGAATCACCTTGGGGAGCTTGTGGGGTGGCTGAATGTTGAGGCTAAGGGGGCTAGTTGCAATAGGAAGAAGGGATATGGGGGCAATCGACCATGGAAGCTTGAGGCAAAAGCTTGGTGGGGAATAGAGAGAAGTCTAGAACAAAAAGTAACTATGGTTTTCTCCTCCTCTAAATTGCTGAACCTCCAACTTGCCCTGGGACCCCTAAAATTTGCATGAAAAGAAGTGACGACTTGACACTTTAACCATTTTACCTCCAGATATGTTTGAGTCTCTAGCCATATCTCCTGCTTGCTCCAAAAAGCTGAAGTTAACTATAGTCCTTATTGCTGTACATGTACTTGTAAGTTGAGTAATTAGGGTTTTTGAGATTTGAGAAGAAAGAAATGGGAAAGAAGGAAAGGACCAAAGCTTGAAGCTCTGATACCACTTGTAATGAATGAAGTAGAGAGGAGAGAGGAGAAGAATTGAAGAGAGAGAAAGAAAACAAGAAGAAGAGAAAAGAAGACTAGAAGAGGAGAGAGAAATATAGAAAAGAGGAGAGAAGGAAGAAGGAACCCATGGGAGTAGGAGATGAAGGTGAAGAGTATGTTCTTGATAATAACTTGTTGCCCTGATCTGGAACTCTTACACCTTATATACCCCGGTCAATGTGATTGGGTGTCTAACCCCTAGTCAGTGTGTATCCTGCTTGTTACAAGCATTGACTTTGGAATCCTCTAGGGTTCCTCATAGAATGGTATTTGTATTTAACTAGATACCTATAATACCGATGATCAATTTTACTAGTGGTTTGGTCATAGTCAATGATAAGTCCAAATATGAGAATTTATGTATTTTCCTCTTATAATGGAGGGTCATCTATAACTAGAGTTATTTGTGGGATTCCCTTACAAGATTTCAACAAATTAATGTGAAATGAATTATGAACCTACTAATGAGAAGGCTTTATCCAATCTGAATGCATTATCATTGATCTTATGAATAATATAGAATGGCCTTGGAACTAGTCTAATTTTAGAATGCCTTTCAATGGATTCCAACCTCCTCTTTTCAATATGCAATCAAACTAAATTATTTTGCTAGAATATAATGATCGTACATTTTTTATTTGTCTAGCCTACATATCTCAATTAAGGTTAGTAATATAGAAATTACTATAAAAATAAAGTACTTTTTTAACATTTTAAATGGATTCATTTTTTTAATTTGCCACATTATCATGACTTATTATGCATGGACTCATGTATAACATTGGTCATATTGTTCTTAGTAAATAGATGGTAGGGAACTAATGTTTTTGTGTTATGATAACTAGATTATAATGTGATGTTAAGTGAATTAATATTATTTATTATAATGCCTATCATAGCACACGAGTTTTATTTATTTTATGATGCTTTGCTAATGTAAGATTATCATACTTATGTAGGCTGCTTAGTTCAAGGTTATTTTATGTACATATGCAAATTATTTATTTCGTTGTAATCTTTTATAAGAAAGCTTATAAAGGCTGAAATATTATATTCATTGTAATAAGAACACACTATGCATATGTAAGGTTGTTAATTTGAAAGATGAAATAGTGCCATATAAAAAGAGGGATTGACTTCTATAAAGGGATGCAAAAGGGATTCCATCTAATCTTCAAGAAATGTAGAGAGGGGTTTTCCAAAATACACACAAACATACCTCTTCAATGCACATGCAATATAGTGGTTTATATATTAACTCTTTTAACTCTAATTTATTCAATATTCTTTTGGTATACTCTAGCATGGGAGAGCCAAATTTATCTAATCCTAAGGACTAACACCTTCTAAGCATTGTCCTCCATTTGCTCAATTATACATTTCTTTTGGTTCATAAAATATTCATTTCTCACATTCTATCTCTTATGTTTTCAATTATACCTTTAGTTGGCTTCATAAAGTTTTTTTTCTCATGTTTCGTGTCTCGAACTTATCTTTTGCTCTACATTCTATCGTGTTATGTTTTGTTTCAAGAAGGTTGGTAGCACAATCTTTGATATATCTATATTTAACATCATGCAAATGCACACCTAATGCTTGGAATGACAAAGGGCAAATATATACATGAAGGTGACACTATAGAGGTGTTCTTACAAAATAATGTTTTTTGTTACATTGCATTTTGTGCCAACATCCACGAAGAGATGCATGAAGAGACTGTTATATATGGAGTCTATTGCTTTGTGGATGGACATGTAGGTCGAATGGCATACAGTTATCGACAAAGTCCCTGTCAAAATATGATAAAAATAGATACATGGAGAGTTGGACATATGTAGACCGAGTTATAGGAAAATGAGAGTCTTATGGCCTTGCACTTAAAAGTTTGTTGGGTTGATTTATATGTGGACATAAAACTTGCAAATTTGAGAGAGTAGATGTAAGAGAACCAGGATTCTTGATAGTCCATACTACCATGATAAAGACCTAAGGAATACATTACACTATGGAGTACTTAGAAATAATGTCGGCAACAAAGCAAAAGCACTACATGCATGTGAAAAGTTATCTACAAGTAATGAACAATTGGAATAGTGTGGTTAGGTCATAAAGACCATATAAACATAACATTGGGTACATGTAGTCCTATCATATGAGGTAACTACAAAGGTGACAATGTCGATTTTTCACACCTTCACACACATATACCATGCATCCATGTACATAACCCAACTTTTTGTAAAACTAAAGCTTTAGAAAGCTAAAGTTGATAGAGGAGAAAAACCTATACTAGCGCATAAAAGGTAGACAATTTTTCTCTTAAGAGTGATGTTGTGGGTTTCATTAGACTAAATTTGATAGAGGAGAAAAACCTATAATAGCGCATAAAAGGAAGACAATCTTTCTCTTAAGAGTGATGTTGTGGGTTTCATTAGACTAAGATATTCCCAAGTTTCAAAGCCTTCTAATGGTTAGATCTTATAATTGTGAAGAATTAACATCATGAAAGATTTATGTGAGTCTACATACAAGAAAAGGTTAATATATTCAAAATTTGAAGCATCATGCTAGAAGTGCTTTTGTTTATAAGTAGTGGATGTAGACCACAAGGAACAATGGACCCTTTCTTGGAAACTTGGGATGCAAATTTATGATCATTAGTGGCAATTTAGAGGGAAACTACTTCCATGTAGCAATGTGAGAAAAAACAAGGTAGAAGATGTCCTTGCTAATGAGGATAGAAGACATTTATTTTACAGTGAGTTGGAATGGAGAATGAAGATATCTTTGCTTCAAAACTTGGCAAATTCATTTGTGTTAATTTTGTAATATTATTTCCATAATATAATTGCACATGAATTAAAGAATTTGGTGAATGCATGTACAAGTTGTCATAAGTCATGAATGTGGTATACAACACCGTTAGGATTATTATTGTGTGGCTGTTCACAAACTACTTTTGAGGACCAAATTTGAGAATTTATTAAACTTTTTGTAAAGGATTCATAGGGGATTGTAAAGCAACATTCTTGACAGAATTGTTTCGAATGTAAAGTGATTGTCCCTAAACCCTTTTTCGTGAATGTAATCATTTTTTTTTTGAATAGGAGGATTAAAGCAAACATCTACTTTTTTCATAGGGTTAATTTGTATATTGAATCATAAAGTTATGAACTAGTTTCTTTTTGTGTGTTAATTCTATGAACTAGAAATGAAATTTGCTCTCAATCCATTCTTGAAGCCAAGTCAAACCATATATTGATCATAATTCATGAAATCCTTGAAGCACCTCCTTTAGGATGCATGTGGGTAGCTCAAATGAGTTGAGTGTAGGTGTTGGGTTAAGTTTTACAACCTCAAGAGGTATGAAACTTGAAAGGATGCTTAAAAGCAAAACTTTTAAGAGGGCTGGGCCCTCGGAAGGAAGAAAGGAAGGGATTGAAAGAGTCACGCGCAGGTTTTTGGTCCGTGAATCCGTGCCAAATGGCCACTGGCCACAGAGAGGTAGAGAGTGGGGGAAAAGGAGCCTCAGAAATTAGAATTTCAATGAGAGAGAGAGAGAGAGAGAGAGAGAGAGAGAGAGAGAGAGGGGGGGGGGGGGGGCGGGGGGGCGGTTAGCGTTTCAAAGCTTCACGTCGGTTGTCGGTATCCTGCAAATCGACAAGAATAATATTATAGAAAAATGGGACAAACGCGTCCAAAAATGTGCGTGCGACTTTTTCATCGTTGTACTATAGCAACTAGCATCGCTGCACTTGTGGAAGTGCGCATGCTGGCAGTTGCACAGCAGGAATGCGGGGCGAGGGGGGGGGGGTTGTTCAGTTCGATGGCGGACAAATTGCCCCCATCCAAAAGCCTGATAATATTGGGCAACTCTAGGCTCTACGTTATGCTGTGCACTACATATTAATGTGACCCCTACCTACATCACGCAAACCATTATTCTTTCCTAAGGCGCATGTGTTCAGTGGGGCTCCCAGTTCCAACTCCCTTCGCTTCAGCCTTCAAAGTTCAACCTGTTTCGATAGGTACCTACATATATGTCCGTTGCCTCGAGAAGGCAGGCCGCACATGATGAATCATCTCCCTCTTTCTCGTTTTAGCAAATCAGTCCCTTTTCAAGATTAAGGGGTAGATTAAAGGACAATTGTACTTAAGCAGCTCGCAATCATTGATGCGGGCTTCTGCATTACTTTTGTTCCTTTGGTTCATCAGTAGGTTCCGATGACTGATTACATTAGTATAATTGTTATTCGGTTCCTATTTGTGAAATGGGAAATAGCATAAAAAGATTATGTAGCTTTTCCCGTATCCTGGCTTCCTCTTTTTACCAAATATCCCATCCAAGCGACACAGTCGACAAGAAGCCTACTGGCGCGGTCCACACAGGGAAGAACAGCAGGGGCAGGGAGAAGAACGAGAAGACGAAGCAAATTAAAAGGTCTCTAAATCAACAACAACAACAACAGCAGCCTCTGACAAGAAGAGCATCCAGTTTTTGTCGTTGCGTGGGTTTTTGCTTTCCGTGATTCTTCCACCTCTCCCCCTCTCTCAGCCTGAACTTTGAAGAACCGGCCCCCCGCCCTCCCCCCCCCCCCCTCCCTGAAAGAGTTATAAAAGGATATGGGAGCTTATATATCGTTGCAAACTTAGCTAGGGTTTTACCTTCACCTTGTGGCTGCCCTGCTTTGCCACGTTTGGTTATCGCTTGCCCAAGGGCAGAAGAGAGAGAGCACAGCCCTAACAAGCGCAAGACCTAGGAATACAAGAATAGCTTGTATGTTTACCGTCTGTGGTATACATGCACATGTTTGCTTTGTTCTTTTAGTCGCTGCTCTTGTGCGGGGCTGTGCTTCCTCTCTTCTACCGTTGCTGCCGGCGCTCTGACTTTTGTGCTCCTGCTGGATCGTCCTCACTTCTGCTGCTGACTTCCAGGTGTGCGTTCTCTTTCTGTGGTGAGTGCAGTGGTAGGTACTATCAAACTGCTGCGGACAATCCTGGAGAGAGAGAGAGAGAGAGAGAGAGAGAGACTCAGAATACGAGGATAGGGAGCCGCCGTTGATCAGTAGAAGTCTTTTCAAATGGAACTCTCGTTCTGAGTGTACTTGATGCGCATCTCTCTCTCTCTCTCTCCTTCTCTGTCTCTGTGCTCCGCCGCGTGCACTGCTGTCACTGCAAAGCTCAGGATCTGTGACGACCTTATCTTTTCAGTCTATTCTTTCGACAGTCGCATTACCGGTGGAGAGAGAGAGAGAGGAGAGAGAGAGAGAGAGAGAGAGAGAGAGAGAGGCAGGTCAGGGTTTAGGCTGCTTCTCCCTAACAAGATCTGCAGAATATATTGTAGCGAACTTCGAGGATCGAGCAACCTCTTGTCATCCCTTTTACAGCCTCTCTCTTCACATCGTGGCTTTCCTGTCTCTCTTTCTTCACTCTCACACACATACATACGTATCACATGCTTCACGACATCCATTCCGAATTCTTTCTACCTGTTCTCATATTTCTGCAAACATGTCGACGCTTCCTCCAATCGTGAATAATGAAATTGACAAGTGATTCTTTTGTTGTCGGTAAGCTGAAGGCTGAAATTTATGGTCCGTTTGAGCTAAAATTAGAAGTTCCCCTGTTAACATTTCATATCGTCAATTTCTGCAGGCCAAACAATTGTTGATGGTTGGAGAATCTATTAAGACATCTGAGGAAACATATTGGTGAGAGGTACTGTTTCTGTGAGCGATTTGTATTATCATTAGGTCTCTGTGGTCTGGTTTTTGTTTCCGTTGTGTGCGTAATCAGATATCACGAAGAGCTATCCTGAGGTTACTCGAGAACATATTGGTGAGAGGTACTGTTTCTGTGAGCAATTTGTATTGCCATTAGGTCTCTGTGGTCTGGTTTCTTTTTCCGTTGCGTGCGTATTCAGATATCACGAAGAGCTATTCTGAGGTTACTCGAGTTACCAAGTCCTCTATGGTTGATCACTGCATAATTTGTGATTCAATTTTATCCATACGGTTTCATCGTCACACCAATAGTCTTGCAATATTGCATACTACCATGGGTAACCGAGCGAATGTTATCATCAACCGTAATATTTCTAAATTACCTGGTCGTAATCACGCATAAATGTATCATTCTCTCTCCTTCATCAAGAATCTGAGTATGCAGATGCCAGACCTGCGTCGCGTATTCGTCAGAGACTCGGATATATGAGTGCTGGATGAAAGTAATGAGGCTGCAAGGGATTTGATTGTGATGCTTTTGTCGTGGAGTGAAACTGCAGTTATGATTTACTGCCTAGCAAGTGGTATAATACGAACTAATGAGGCGGCAGGGGATCTGATTGTCATGTTTTTGTCTTCGAGTGTAGCAAGTGGTATGGTACGAACAAATGGGGTCGTAGGGATTAGGTTATCGCGTTTTATCTTCCTTTTTGTATGTGTAACGCAGAAAGAACAAGTACTTGTATAATATTGAATAATTATATATATGCTGCTGTGGGTCCATTTTAGGTTAGGCCTCATCTAGCTTTTGTCTCGTTGGTACATTCTGATAGAGATTCATGTGGCCCCTAATTCTGTGTTACTTTTCTCCATCTAATGCATCCTTTACCAACCTAGTTTGTTGATGTGTCAAGTTGCCAGGGCCCTTGAAGTTGGAAAGAAGCTATGCCTTATGCCTTTATTGGCCAAATCATGATGGTAGAATTCAATTGTGTCTATTAAAGGTTAGGGCTCATCTTGCTTTTGTCTTGGAGGAACATTCTCATAGAGATTCATGTGGCCCCAAAATTTGTGCTATTTTTCTCCATCTAATGCATCCTTTACCAACCTAGTTTGTTGATGTATCAAGTTGTTAGGGTCCTTGTAGTTGGAAAGAAGTGATGCCTATGGTCTAATCATGATGTTAGTATTAATTGTTTCCAATACGAAATTTCGGAGGGAGGTGATGATAATCCTTGTAGTTGGAAAGAAGTGATGCCTATGGTCTAATTATGATGTTAGTATTAATTGTTTCCAACACGAAATTCCGGAGGGAGGTGATGATAATAATTTGACAAGGATGATTTTTGAACATGATGTTGACCAAAAGCTTTCTTCTTCATCTAGATACGTGGAATGTAAAAATCTCTCCCTTTGGATACATATAAAATTTACATTTTTATAGTGTTACTATCCTCTTGGGGTAAAAAGCACCTACATAGTAAGCAAGGTTGTGAGAACTTTCTATGATAGCTCATATCCTCATTTTGTGGGAAGAGAGTTGAAGTTGCTTCTTCTTGCATCCAACATTGAAAAGTTTTCACATTGTTGGAGGGGGGAAGAAGAAGTTGAAACTCATCACATTTATCTTAGAAGCTGCGAAAACTTCAAAAAATTTATATTGTATAGCATCAATGTATTCTTGAGGTAGGAAAGCATTAATAAGTAAGCAAGGTTGTGAGCACTTTCTACATAAAGGGTTTCAAATAGGAGGAATGAATAGATCTACATATCTCAACTTCTTAGGAAAGTTTGTATCCTCATTTTGTAAAAAGAGGCGAGCTTGATTATTCTTGCATCCAACACTTAGGCTTCACTTCTTTCGAGGGTGGAAGGAGTTGTAACTTATCATGTGCCCCCTTGAAGGCATGATATTTTTATAGAACATACCATGTTCTCAACCTTTTTCATAGCCCCTTGAAGCCATGAAATATTTATAGAACATACCATGTTCTCAACCTTTTTCATACCATATTTTGGTGAAAGTGTCATAAGATTTGGCCAATTAATTGTAAGGGCTTTGTTAAGAATGGTGACCCATCTAGTGGACTCTTATAGTAGTAGGCAAGAGATAAAGTTTCTTCTAATTCAAGAGGCTTTAAACAACATTAATTAAATGTAGAAGTGTTTTGATTAAATAGAGTGGCTACAATCATACAAGGCTAAGAAATGACAATTATTCATGCATCAAGTTGTTCCACTAAGGGCACCTTGCATATTCATCATGTATAATATGGGCCCAAATCATTTTTGAAAATATTTGATATTAAAAGCATGTGTCTTTTTGGAGAAATACCTTGCATATTCTTCATCTATGATATGGGCACAAACCATTTTTGGAAACACTTAGTATCGTAAGTATATGACTTTTTGGAGAAATAGCTATATGACCATAATTGGTGCTTTTGGTTGTAATATGGCATTTAAACCATGTTCAATCATGCTTCATACTTGTGCATATATTACATGTAGGAACATAGAACAATAATTGTGTTTTAACACAATTCAATTATCTTAATCTTGATAAATTCTTAGTTACCACTACTATGCCTTAAGGTATCTCACAAGACACTCCACCTTCTTGTATGCACTTTGTAACTTTATCTCTAGCTACAGTCTTTGTGTTTCATGGCTTCTAAATTTTCATAATATATATGATTGTCCAAAGCCCACTCAACTTCTTCATCATACACCCTTAAGTTAGTGAGATTCTTTAAAAAATACAAGATAAGTCTTGTTGATCTAATCCTTTTACAATGGTAATTTTTTTAATTATAGAAATTGACTATACCATTTCCCTTACAATGGGGAAATATTGAATCATTAATAGGCTCACCAATCCTTGCTTCAATTACTTAGCAAAGTGACTTAGCCATTTGTGGCTATGATCCTCATTAATGAAAGATTGGAGGTTAGCCTGTATCAAGATATACATCACTCATTTCAAGTGTACGAAGTGCCTTAATAGCGCTCTAAGATTTTGCAAGGGAGCTAATTCTTACTAGGGTTGTCATCTCTTTTTACACACTAGATCGACTCAAATTATATTAATTTAAGATGAAGATGTTAAAGTATTAAACTAGTTTTGGGGCCTACTAGTGAAATAATTCTAGAACCTATTATTTAGCAAGAAAGTTTGGTAGAGTAACTATGCATCTATCAAAGATTAGATTTTTTGTGTTCATCATGTTATACTCGTTTTTGGGTCTATTATCTAGTAAAGTTCGGTAGATTAACTATGTATTTTTTAAAGATTAGCTCTTTTCCTTAGGGGCCTTAATTGACATACAACTTAGTTGTGTCAAAAGCCTAGACTAAATATGAAAGTGGTCACAAATGTGATTGCATTAGACATATTTGCTAAGTTGAGACTAAAATGTATAGCATAATACACTTTGACAAAGATACAATGACGATAGAGTCACATCACCAACTAAGTAAGTGTACATAGAGTAGACTAAGACTTGGGAGTGACTTATTGCATATAATCTTGTTGCTTCTAGGTTAGGTATTTTATTCATGTAATGAAGTCTCATTCTTGTGACTCTTCTTGGAGTTGGCTATGGCCACTAGGCTTCATTGGTGGGCGTTTGCTATTATTGCCTCTAGGTCAGGTCCTTTAGCATGATTGGCTAGTGAGTTATTATTGCATTTTATCAACTAGCATGTTGTGATAGTTTATCAGAATGGAATTGAAGCATGTCTAATTTGTGGATTGTCTAGTCTTACTTTTATATTTAGTTAGAATTTCTTTTTGATTTTCTTAGAGGTAGTTGAAATCAAGCCAAGTCACTCCTCATTCAACCAAATTTTGTAGTCAAAATTTTGCTTGTATGCTTAATGAAGGTTCCACTTGGTCATATTTAGTAGGGAATTTATTTATATTATTTGTTTTTGGGGTTTCATGAGGGTGGAATATTTGACTTAGCAAAAAATGAAGTGCCCATTTTCTTTGCTCCCTCTTCCTCTCTCCAATTGAACCTCTGTTTCTATTACTCTATCCATTGTCCGTTTGTTACGCTTCAAATTTAGTTATCTAGAAGGGAAATGTAAGGATGAAAGAAGTGTAGCAACGACAATGATTGAGCCAAAGTTGTAGACGAGACTACAACTTCCACATCCAACACTATTGTAATCTTTAACATGTGGTATGCTCTAGGTACATATGTAGGTCATTTTGCTACTAATTCAAAGCCCACAAGTGTAGAATATGGTGTCCTTTGTCCTAAACACTAATTTATGGCGTGCTCTAGCCCTCAAATTTGACGGTTGCAACACCCTTCAAAGGGGTTTTGACCCTTCTTTAGAATGCTAATAACTTATGTGACATTCAAAAAAAATGCGCTTCATGAGAATGATCTTCAACACTTATGTGACATTCAAAAAAAATGCGCTTCATGAAAATGATATTCAACAATTGAACTGTAAAACTTTTATGAACTTCCAAAAGAAAGTTGGAAAATAGAATCAACCTTCAGAAAGGATGACAAAAAATTTTACACTTTTTAAAATAAGGGTACGTTCTGATGAAACACTTCAAATAAATTTTTAAAATATAATAATGATTTTAATTGCAATTGTGAAAATATTCATTGATATTATTTTAATATGCAAAAAATAAATGGTTTTTAATGAGAATGACAAATGCGTCCTCTCTCCTCTTAAATTTTAAAATAATGAATCATGATCATTATCTACCATCAATTTGACACCCACCTTCCAAAATCTTT
Source organism: Lygodium microphyllum (assembly GCF_053477565.2). Classification (NCBI taxonomy): domain Eukaryota; kingdom Viridiplantae; phylum Streptophyta; class Polypodiopsida; order Schizaeales; family Lygodiaceae; genus Lygodium; species Lygodium microphyllum. The sequence goes on along the minus strand of NC_141137.1, from coordinate 128,725,010 downwards.
TCCTATCTCCCCTTTTCCAAATTCTTCTCCTCTCTCTCTCTCTCTCTCTCTCTCTCTCTCTCTCTCTCTCTCTCTCTCTCTCTCTCTCTCTCTCTCTCTACATCCAACGAGTCTTGGCTCTCAACTTTCCATCCACCCAGGTCCTAGAGGATTGCACCCACTACCTAGGGGCCGATCTTCATTTGCCATCAAGACTCTTCAAGAGCATCTATCGTTGAGACTCGAGCTGTGAGTAGAGCTCAAGCTGTGGCAACATGCGTCGAGCACCTCTCTCCCTCCTCGAATCTCTCAAGGCTCACAAGTGGCTCTAAGTAGGCTCGCCTTTGGGCCCTCGATACTGCCGGAGTCCCATCCTTGCCTTCTCCCCGCTATAGCACAACAACAAGCTCACCCCTAGGCCCTCGTGACTGCCCAAGTCCCATTCTTGCCTTCTCCATCGTTGGCACAACGATAGGCTCGGCTCTAGTCCCTCGAGTCCCATCCTTGCCTTCTCCATCAATGTCGTTGTGCCAACCTGCACATAGCAGCAACAAACACTCTCTCAGCTCATTGTTACTCTGATTTCGATGTGCCTCAGTCCCCCCCAATAATGCTCCAAGCCTTTATCCACTCATTCTCCTTCTCCAATGTCCCACATATGGAGAAGGCTTGAGTCTCTACTTCATGTGCAGGCAATAGGTCCGTCTCTCTCTCTCTCTCTCTCTCTCTCTCTCTCTCTCTCTCTCTCTCTCTCTCTCTCTCTCTCTCTCTCTCTCTCTCTCTCTCTCTCTCTAAGAAGGCATAGGTTGACAACTAGGCTACCAAGCTCTAGCATCGAGTGTGATGTCAATTCTCCATCTTGCTTGTGGACGTGCAGGCACCAAGCCTTTCTTAAGGCCACAAAATTGGTTGACATAAACCAGGTACAATCCAAACTTCATAACATATATTGATAATAGTAACGCAAGCTTTCAAGGATCTTGATTCTCCACCTTGGTCTAGTAGCTCTTTGTTGTGCTTGAGTAGCAAGCTCAAGAGCTCTCGTTTCCATACCTTTACATTTTTGTGAATACTCTGAATGGAACATTTCCATCTTTTCTTTGATGAGTCTAGTCTTCTCATTCTAACATACATCTATTTCCATGAAACATGCACTTTCATCTTGATTCTCCATCTCTATTCAATGCACAAGTAGACAACCAACAATCTCTATTTTTGAGAAGGTGTAGGGCCCACACAACAAGTTCTTCCAACTAGGCATCTTCATCTCTCTCTAGTCTACTTAGACACAGCTAGATAGCAAGCTCTATGCTCTAGCAATCACAACCAAGCCCCAACAACTTCATTTGCCTTAGGCACAAGTCACAAGTGAGTTACTGTCATGTTTTTTGTTAATGCATGCATACCACATATGAATAGATAACTTTCAATCAACAAGACTCAACACTTATACTATCATTACCTACATGGTTTAATCAGTCCCTCTCACTCTCTCCAACTAGGTGTTTGCATAAGACTCGTATGAAGAATAGGTAAGCTACAAACTTAAAGTTGTCATAAGCAAATAAGTAAGCTTGCTCTATTTTATGTGATAGTAATTGAGTATGATGTATCAATGATAGCTCTCTATTCTACAATTTCATCCACATGATTAAATTTATCAAAATGTAACGAAGGGAGTGGATGTGTATGCATATCAAGTGTTGCATTTGTTTAGGTTATTTATTTACATGTTTTTTTATTGTATGCATGCTAGTTTTTAAGTCTTGTTAATATGTTATTTTAGGATAGGAAGGCCTAGAAAGGATAAGTGTCAAAAATTGCTTGAGTAGATCAGGATTACTTTTCCAAAAATCTTCATTTTGTAAATCCTCAATTGCATATTAATCTAATCCAACTTTAATTGTGTTAGATGTGGATCGACTGATCTACTCTCATACTACAATATATGATAGCTGAAGTAAACTTTAAAAAACATCCTTTAACTTAGAAATGCCCATGAAAAATGTGCTTATCTAATGAAGGTTGTTCCATATTTTTAGCCATCATTTTTGAAGGGCAAACTTTTTTTTGCCTTCAAAAAGAAAAGACATGGTACCCTTCAAATTTGAGGGCTGGCGTGCTCTTTGTGAGAATTCTTAACGTAGAATGTGCTGTATTAAGAGTCTAGGACTTGTCGCTACTGATTGTGGGCTGAATGAATAATCTTGTGACTTATGCACAAACGCAACACGAATCACCTGACGCAAAACTACACCTAGGCCAGGAGACGAAACTAGGTAGCTCAACCTAGCTCAAGACTCAAGAGGCCAATTAGCACGTAGGTCACATTTATACTATAGAAGTCGACGTGCTAAAGAAGGAGGACTTTCTTGCTACATCTCGCAGACACTAAAGTCGAAGTTGGAAAGCGTGTATGGATCTATAAGTATAGTGCACTTCTGTACGTGACCTTTTGCGACACCATAGCATAGCATGGAGGACTGTTTCACCGTGTGAGAGAAGCAGATGCAGTCTCGCCAGCAAGTCGTCGTTTTGTGCATCGGGCAACAAAACTGTTAATATTAATCAAACTTCTACCGTCTGTGTGAAAATAAGTCAAAACTTGTGTGAGTCGATTTGGCACATTTTAACGGACAATTAAAAGCAATGAGTGGTTGCGTAACTTCACTATTGTGGTGATGCAAATCATCATCGTCGTGGAAGATTTTCAAATCGAGGGGTGGTGGTCCGTGTCTGTTGTCATCCCCCGTTTGTGAGCGCCGTCGGTATTTTTAAAAGAAATCGTGTCCCAGCATTTCAAAATTCAGTCTATTTGTAGCTTGTCAGGTGCGTTTTCCTATGTGGCAGGCACATGTGTGCGCAGTTCAACTTCAGCCCATCCTGGGTAGGTCGGCAGCAGGTTGGCCAAGTTGGCCTACAGTCGACTGGATCTGGATGCCTCTGCCTATACGGGTTGATTCCCATTGTGCTTCCCTATCTCATTGCAATTATCACTCTCTTCTTCCTCATCTTCATCTCCTCATCATCGCTTGCACTTTGCTCTCCGACTACTTTTTTTAATCAAAGTTTTGTACCTCCCATTCTCTTTGCATTTGTTCTCTTACATTCTCTCTCTCGTTGTTCCCGTCCAATGGCTACCCTAGCGGTAAGCCGCCTTCACCCACTGAGACACGATTCCAAATCTCCTATTTTCTATATCTATAACATGTAGTACATGACTATGTCAAATGTAGGATTTGAAACCCAAGATCTTCTTGTCACCACACCTTGAACTTAACCAACCAAACTATGCTTGTTTGGCCACATTATGTCTGTGTATATGTGTAGTCATGGTATCTAGTCTTGTCTTGTCTTCCATTATTCTCATGTTCTTTGGTCACCTTGTAATCTCGCAATACGAGATCTTGTCTAGTATTGTCTTTGTATTTTGTTCATCCTCTTTGAGGGAAAAATTGTAATACTGATATCTTGTATCCATATCTACGGTTTCGGGTTGTGGGATCCTCCATACCCTATCAAGTCTTGTTGTCTATACCTATGGTTCTAGGTTGTGGAATTTTTAGTATCTTATTAAGTTATCATTGTATGTGGGATTATCTCATATTTAGAATTCTTGTAACAAATCTTGCATCTAGTCTAGTCTCTCGGTTTTAGTCTAGTGCTCCTATAATAGTTTGGCAAGGCTACTTTTTAGCCCTACTAGGCACCATGGAGGTGATCCTTGAAAGAATCATGGCCTCCCTTCAAAACCTCGAACAACAAGTTCAAGACTTGAATGAACGTCAAGCCCAAGTTTAAATAGAACACCATATGCATCTAGGTCCTACACTTTATCAACTCTCAACAAGAGGAGCCAAGATCAACATGCCATAGAAGTTTAATGGTGATCGTTTGAAGTTCAGGGGATTCCTACAATAAGAAAAGCTCTATATCCACATGCAACTAGATAGGTATCTAGATGACACTTCCAAGGTGGGATTCATTAGGAATTTGCTTTCTGGTCAAGCTTTATGATGGTTTGTTTCAATCTTGGAAAAGAATATGCCAATACTTCATAACTATGAGGCATTTCTTGGCGAGCTCACTTCCACATTTGGAGATATAGACATTGGTCAAGTAGTAGAAATAAAACTTTGGAAGCTACGACAAGGTAACCACCCTGTTTTTTCTTATGCATCTGAATTCAAGCAATTAATCTGTGACCTCACTTGGGATGAGGAGTATTTTATCAGCCAATTCGTATGGGGGCTTCGAGATGACATCAATGACCTCATGCTCATTATTCTTGAGGTAAAAACACTCAATGATTATATCATGGTAGCCATCCAATGTGACAATAGATTGTTCGAGAGAAAGCAAGAAAAGTGAGAAGAATTAAGGCCTCACCAATGTAACCTAGTCCCAATTAAAGTCCCCCATTAGAGAAGAAACCAAGCTCGAACTGATGCAAATAGGTAATATTAAATTCCAGCCCTTAACCCCACAAGAAAAGTAAAGATGAAGAGATAATTATCTATGCCTATGTTGTGGAAACCTTGGACACATCGCCTTAAATTACCCAAATAAGAGAGTAAGAACTCCAAGAGTTACTGCAATCACCCTCAAGCAAGAAAATGAGGATGTCCAGTTGTCAATGAGATTGTACAACACCGGACCTTGATATAAGAAAGTGTCTCTTGATTCCAGCCACACCCATGGAAACTTTTCTTATCACAATCCAGATGATCCTGCCAAGAAAGACTCTTTTCCTCAAAGCTCTCCTCGACTCTGAGACCTCCACATGTTTCATTGATGATTGCTTTGTGAATATATACTAGATTCCAGTACTCCAAAAGACCAATCCTACCCGACTGAAGTCATGGATGGAAGACCTCTAGCATGTGGAGATATTACCAAGAAAGCCCAACCCCTCATGGTGACTCTTAGTGATCACAAATTTCATGTATGCTTTAACCTTATATCCAATCCCGTAAATCCAATCATCCTTGGGATGCCTTGGCTAAAGAAACACAACCCATAAATTGATTGGGTTAAGCAAAAGATTACACGCTATGAAAATCAAGGAAAGTTGGTATATCTAGGAGCCAATGCCTTTATGCACATATCAAGGCAAGAACCAACCTACGCGATATATCATATACCAACTCAAGAATCTAGTAAGGATGAGTTAGTGAAGCTACCAAGCAATTATCAAGAATTTCAAGATGTCTTTGAAAAAAAAATGCAAATATCTTGTTCGAGCACAAAGCATATGATTGTGCTATAGAACTCCATGAGGGGACTCAACCACCTTTTGGACCTATCTATAGGCTATCCCCTGATGAACTAACTGAACTACGCAAGAACATTGATGAGAACTCAGCCAAGGGGTTGATTAGGCACTTGAAGTCTCCTACTAGATCTCCAATTCTATTCGAAGAAAAAAGATGGGTCACTTCGAATGTGTGTCGTTTATCGAGGACTCAACAAGATAATAGTCATGAATCGATATCCTTGCCATTGATACCCACACTCTTAACACCTTGGAAAAGCCAAAATCTTCACAAAGATTGATCTACAAGAGGTTATAATCTTGTATGGATCAAAGAAGGAGACAAATGGAAAACAATCTTTTGCACAAGGTATGGTCACTTCGAGTTTGTTGTCAAGCCATTTGCTCTCACCAATGCTCCTGTAGTGTTTCAACATATAATGAATGATATCTTCTGAGAGCATCTAGATGATTTTGTAGTTATATGCTTGGATGATATCTTGATATTCTCAAAATATCCAAAGGAGCATGAGCACCATGTAAAATTAGTTTTGGAAAAGCTCTGAGAAAAAGGACTATATGCAAAACTTGAGAAGTGTTTTTCCATCATATAGAAGTGGAATTCTTGGGGTATAATGTCTCCCAAAGAGGAATCTTCATGGATCCCAAGAAGATCGAGACTATTCTTGATTGGTAGACACCCACATGTGTCCACGATATCCAATGTTTCCTTAGCTTTGCCAACTTCTATAGGATATTTATCAAGGATTACTCAAATACAGTCACACCACTCATAGGAAACTCAAAGTTCTCATGGATCCTAAAAGCCAAGAAGGCCTTCTAGACCCTAAAGACCACTTTCACCACATTGCCCCAATTCTAGTCCATTCAAAATCTATAGAACAAGCAAATCAAGTCTTAGTATCTCTACCGCACCATCAACTACCATCAGAGTGATTGGTTTGAGCTCTTGCCCTTTGCCAAAGTTTGCTTATAATAATAGTAACCATGCATCTACCAAGCAAACTCCTTTCTTTGCAAACTATGGCTAATATCCAAGGATGGATGTACATCTCTCCAATCAAGTAAAGAACCCTGCCGCCTGAGATAAAGCCTAACACCTAGTTGATATCACCAAGAATTTAAGCAACAAATCCAAAAGGCTCACAATTACTACAAGCACTATTCAAACCGACATTGTCTCCAACATCCAACATACAAAGTTGGTGATAAATTATGGTTACTCAAGCATAACCTCTAGACAACAAGACCCTCCACCAAGCCAGACCACTAGAGATTTGGGCCTTTTACTATTGTAGCCCAAATCAATCTAGTTGCTTATCGACTATAACTCCCCAGCACCATAAAGATCCACCGAGTCTTTCATGTTTCCTTGCTTGAGCCATACCATACCTCACCACCACCGAGGGGGGAGAGATCGAATCCCCCACCACTTGTCTAGATTGAAGATCATGAAGAATTTAAGGTCAAGCATATCTTGGACTTGAGGATATTTCAAGATCGATTGGAATACCTTGTTCACTGGAAATTTTATAACATTAATGATCGCACTTGGGAACCTAGAGAATATCTCCAATGAGCACCTCTCAAAGAATTTCGTAAGAGGAATCTAACGAAACTTGGATTAAACCAGCAAAAAGCCGCTCCTCATGGAACTCACCGCTAGAGGAGGGGTTGACCACTAGAGATTTGGGCCCTTCACTATTGTAGCCCAAATCAATCTAGTTGCTTACTGACTTTGACTCCCCAGCACCATAAAGATCCACAGAGTGTTTCATGTTTCCTTGCTTGAGCCATACCATAGCTCACCACCGCTGAGGGGGGAGAGATCGAATCCCCCACCATTTGTTTGGATTGAAGATCATGAAGAATTTAAGGTCAACCATATCTTGGACCTGAGGATCTCTCAAGATCGATTGGAATACCTTGTTCACTGGAAATGTTATAACATTAATGATCGCACTTGGGAACCTGGAAAATATCTCCAAAGAGCACCTCTCAAAGAATTTCGTAAGAGGAATCCAACAAAACTTGGATTAAAACCAACAAAAAGTGGCTTCTTGTGGAACTCGCCGCTAGAGGAGGGGTTGATGTCATGGACAGCGCACGATTGTGTATGGATTAATTCTTACTCATGCCATATGGATCCATGCCCCATGTGAACACACCCTTAACAAGACATCCTTGAGGCAACCATGTGAACCCAGCCTTGCCATGTCATCATAGAACCTTCTAAAAGAATTGACATGCCATTGCTTGCATAATCAATGATGTCATCTTAGAACCTTCTAGAACATATATCATGTCATCGCTTGCATCATCAATGATGTCATCATAGAACCTTCTAAAAGATATCCCATGTCATCACTTGCATCATCGATGATATCATCATGAAACATTCTAGAAGATCTTTAGCGGCCCTTCAATAACTATAGAAGGAGGGAATCGCCATAGAGCTCCCCAATCTTGCCAATGCCAGTCTTGGGAGCTTAAGGAGTCGAGACCTCCAAGTAAGTAAGTTCAAGTTCGAGTTCTAATTCTTGTCCAATCATGGTATGTAGTCTTGTCTTGTCTTCCATTATACTAATGTTGTCTTGTCACCTTGTAATCTCGTAATATGAGATATTGTCTAGTATTGTCTTGTATCTTGTTCATCCCCATCGAGGGGGATCTTGTAATTCTGATATCTTGTAGTCATACGTACAGTCCTAGGTTATGGGATCCTTTATATCCTATTGAGTCCTATTGTCTATACCTATGGTCTCAGGTTGTGGGATTTTCCATATCTTATTAAGTTATCATTGTACCTTGTGCCCTTGCATGGGATTATTTTGCAATCAAAATTCTTGTAACAAATCTTGCATCTAGTCTAGTATCTGGAGCATAGTCTAGTGCTCATAACACTATGGATATAACTTGCAAGATTGTGCTCGATAATGTAGAGCCTTCACCTTGTACGATCTCATATTTAACTCTTGTGAATATGTAATTTGAGGTTCCCTTTTGCCTTTTAGTTTCTCTTTTATTTCTTTTAAGTTGTGCAATCAAGAGTAATGTCATATAGTTTCTATTAGAGCCAACTTTTGACAATGTAGGTAAGAGTAATCGGAGTATTGGAACTTTATAAATTTTGATAATTTAACCAAGAGTAATTGGAGTTGTAGAATTTTAGATATTTTTCTTTTTCTACATTTGTTATAGTTGGATTTTTTTTCCATAGCAGGGGCTTCATATGTAATGTACATGGCCCTAGTTAGTAGGCTAGAAGAGGCAACCCTTCGTAGTCACTTGAACATCTTTCTGTAGGTGGCATTGGTCATCAACACCATTGGAACCCCATGGGATGCATGGACTTAGTTGGTTAGTTTTTGAGTCTATCTCACAACAAAATGTGAAGGCCTCAACCCAATGGGACCAAACCTAAAGGTTCCCAAAGTTGTAAAGTCACCCTAAGCGTATTGTAACCTTTACGAATGTTATTCCTGCTTAATCATTGAGAACATGATGAGGGTTTAGGATATAGTCTTAAGAAAGCTAACAATTCTTATTTTAAGTTTAGATGAATCTCTCGCTTCATGATCATAATGTAACCTCATGCTCCACTTGCATGGTGGAGACTATATCCAAAATTTCCACAAGCACCATTGTTAACTGGTTTTTCTTTTTTTGTGGACCATCCAAAATCCTAGCTCCCACATACTTTAGGACATTTGAATCATGATGGTCAGGCTTATTGCAAATGTAACAAGTTCTACTTGTAGTTTCTGCTTGCTTTCAACATTTTACCATTAAGCAGTACAACTCATTATTTTCCTAATTCTCTTGGGCTAGTGCTACTATATAAGGATGTTCGTTATGGGCTTAACTCGATCAAGCTATCTAGGAGAGAGATTTGCCTAATTGATTTAAGGTTCTCATTGAAAGAAGAATTTAATTCCTAGTAAAACCTAGCAATCTGTTGGGCAGTAGACATTTAGTGAGTGTACTTTTAAAGAGTGACAAACTTCGAAGAATACTTGTCTAGTGATAAGTTAAGTCACCGAAGACTAGATAATTCCTTCATTTTAAGGATTCAAATGATATTAAAAGATATATTTTTCTTACCATAGCTTTTATCTCGTCTCAAGTCATTGACCCTTTTGACATTGTGTTATCTTGACACCATTCTCTCCATTATAGCGTATCTTTGCAAGTCAACCATTATAACATATCTTTACTAATGAGTTGCAGAGACACTATCATGGACTTATGTATTGTATTAGTCCCCAAAATGGAGAAATAATTATTTGTGGTGTCATGCTAAATTTTCCCATCCACTTCTACTTTGGTTTTCTCACTTTTTAATTTTGGTTGTTTAAACCTAATTGAGAAGAAATTTCTTCTCTTTAAGGCTAAGCTTTGGTGCTATCATAGCATTTTTAAGGTCAAATCTTGTCTTAGAGACATGAGACAATTATGAAGCTAAGTTCTATAAAGATCAACACATGATAACTATCCATAACATTTGGACCCTTGTTGTCACTTTACCAATTCATTTCCAACTTAGTCCTTATTTATCCCTTCCTTTACCAAAAGTCCCTTCCTTTATTGGAAATCTACATTACTTCACTTTTCAACCAAAATCTTCCTAAGGATGACACTGACTAAGTCTCCACCTTTGAAAAGTGCATCCTTTCACATAATGTCAACAAGAATAAGACACTTGTTAACTTACACTCTAATACCATGTAAAAGGTACTTATCCCTAGCTAGGAAAGAAGAGGTAATATTTTGTACATGCTCAAGCACCTCTCCATGAGGGGTATTGTCTGGATTCCATAAGTTGCACAGTTGGTTCAATGTCAAGTGAGACAAGAAGCTTGTCTACACTTTTGTGAAGAATTCCCCTGAGGAAAGACATTTTTTAGATACTTCATGTGCAAAAGACTCTAATAAGTGACAAAGTCTTTGGCCATCTATTCTTCAACAAGTTACTTTAATGGGTTACGAGTTGTAGTAAGGATAAGGGATGAATGCTTTCAATAGAAGCAAGACTAGGGTGTGGATACTTACTTCTTACACTTTAGTAAATTGCAACTTATGAAAATTTTCCATCATGTTTGTCAATAAGATTGCTTTCAAGTTCATGGATAGCTTGGATACCTTAATGTTAAATACTGTGGAGATACAAAGTTTGGTTGCCTAGGAGCACGCCTGTGTCACATTAGCTACTATCTTCAAGAAGTGAGAGAAGTGCAAGAAGGTCAGACAATCTAAATAGTGTTTTATTGCAATGGCCAAAGGGAAGGGCAAAATTAGTAGTGAGGAGGCTCTTACATAGAGACAATGACATGTGATGCAATATGATATGTATAGGACAAGAACGTGTGTTACAAGTGCAAGGAAAAGGAACATGGGTATGGTGAGTAACCTCAATGGAGGTGATAGGATCAGAATTGGACAAATGGGTTAGTTCATAATAGTAGTGACAACTCCACATTAGATTTTGATAGTAACAAGAATGGTCTATCCATGAGCTATAGATATGCAGTGGTGGCATCATTAGAGTAGTGCAGGTAAGAATGGAGAGTTGCCACAATGTGAGAGAAACAACTTAAAACTTTGGTGAAGGATATGCCTCCATCACACAAGCCGTAAGAGACAGAAGAATAACATGTAGATAACATAAGATGAGAGATGTTGCAACATGGCTCCAATTTACAAAGATTGTTCCATTGAGATAGACTTGTAGAGATTTTGCTAATAGCTTTTACAAGAAAGAAGTACATTTACAAATGGGTTGGCAACAATAACTCTTGGTACTATAGCTTTAAGAACCATAGTAGCACTCATAGGATATATGATGTTTGTTGGGACATAGATGAGGAGTTTGCATATGTTTTAGCAATATAGGTACTTGGTGGCTCTTAGAGGGTGTGTTTAGCTAGTGCTAGTCAAGGAAAGAACCTGAAGACAACCAACATTTGGTCGTTTATTGGGACATAGATGAAGAGTGAGTGAAGAGTTTACATATTTTGTAGAGATATAAGTACTTGATGGCTCTTAGAGGGTGTACTTAGCTAGCCCTAGTGGGAGAGAGAACCTCAAGACAACCATCATTTAATCGTGCTAGCCATGAAGGAATGGTTAACTAGAGGATGAGGGATATGCTTTGAATGTGGGGTCCTCTAGTACAATAGAAGGAGAATAGAAGAGGGAGGTTTATGCTTTGGATGACAAGGACCCTCTTTAGAAGAAGGTAATGTTTGTACTTGTCAATTGCTAGTAGTATAGGTCTTATCTCCTGTTGCAAATTTGATGCCTACTACAAGAAAATATAAGAAGCAAATAAATAATGAAGATCCCATTGAAATAGATGGATAGAAGGCAAGTTTGCAAATGGAATGTGAGAGAGAAGTTGGAAAGAGTGAAAATCAAAGCTGGGTATAGATTTATGCTGACAATGAATGTCATAATATTTAAAATGAAAATTAAAATATATGAAATAAATCTTAGAAATGTACATACACCAAAGTACATGCTTTCAACAAATTACCATTTGGTTAGAAGAACGATTATGAGTTTTTATCAAATTTGGCAATGTATTATTAAAGTATGCAAGCTCACACCATCTATTCACTAGGGTGTGAATAATAATTTTGGTTTAGCAAAGATTAGTGATAATATTACAATGGTAACATGATATAAAAGTAGGTACCTAAGGTCATACCTTGGATATATGAGTGCACTTTTTGATAGTACACAACACGTGGATATGGACTGTAGAAGAGTCTCTTTAATAAAGGAGAAATTTTTGGTTACCACATTTTCTATAAGTAGTTTTGTAGAGCCAATATATGTTAATTTGATTGTTGACTTTTATAGGAGTAAAAATATGAAATGTTTATATTTTTGTATACAAAGACACATTGGGAACTTCTAAATTTTCTCTATAAAGCATTGTATGTAGCCATTATGTTGGTTGGTTACCTACTAAAAGAAATGTGGACTACATCTACCTATCTACTTGGGAAGCTAAATATTTGGAGCTACAGCCATTATCTCATGATAGAGTGTGAAGAAGAGTTGTTCCTTACATCATGGAGTATCCATCTACCGAAGGGTTTCTCAAGATTCACTCAACATAGAAAAATACATCAACTATTCTATGTATCTAGAGAGCACTTTGCCCTAGACTACAAGTGTAACATTAGACAGTAGAACACCATAGAGTGTAGTACTAGGAGTACAAAGTGGTGTTGCATGTATATATATTATCACATTAGAGATAATTGAGCTTCTTACTAATAGGTCTGGGTTTGGAGATTAGCCCATCACTTGTACTTAGCAACCACAATTGCTTATTTATTTTGAATTAACAGTTTAGTGACATTATTTCCTTTACACTCTTTTATCAGTGCTAATATATAGTCAAGAGTATTTGTCCAAAGTAGTATTAGGACTATTGTAACTATTCTATTGGTTACAATTGTGTCTCATTTCCTCTTCCTCATTGAATCTTCTCATGGTATCAAAGCATGCATTATAGATCTTGCCAAGTGGAGCTTTGTTTACGTGAAAATTTCCATTGACTATATTGTTTGCTTGAAGCTGGAAATGACACCTAGTCTACACAATCTTCATTTAGAGGGAGGTGAGAAGCTCAATGGGACCAACCATACTTGAAATGTGAAGATGGAGTCACTTCTCTTCTTCAAAGATTGTTGGGACGTAGTCTCTATGAATAAACCAAAACCAAATGAGATTACTGGAGAAGATTTGGCGAGAGGGAACAAGAAGGCCATGTTGATTGTGTCCACCTGATGAAAAAGAGTTTCAAAGATAATATTCTCAGTCATCTATTGGATGTAAAGACTCCCAAGAAAGCTTGGAGACCTTGAAGAACATATGTGAATCAAAAAGTACATCAAAACCAATAGACTTGAGAGTTGAGCTAACTATCACAAAGAGAAATGAAGGAGAGCTTGCTAGAGAGTTCATCAAGAGAGTTAAAGATCTATGTCAGTATCTGATTGCTATGGAATGTAAAATGATAGACAATGAGTTGTATGTAATAATCATTCATGGTTTGAAGGAAGGATATGAAGGGCTTATTCAAAGCATCATTATTTTAAGGTAAAACCCTCACTTGATGAGAATGAACAAATTCTTAGAGATGAAGATCAAAGGCAATCACTTATAAAGGACATTCATATATTGGCAACTCTACAAGTACTTCTACAAGCACAACTAAGGGAGTCCCATTTTCAACAAAAGCAAGAGGAATATTCAACACCGAAAGAGGAAGGGGAAGACATCTCTCAAACCCAACCTAACCACAACAATGATCAAAATCTCATGAAAGGAATTAGTCTTCTTATGGAAGTGGAGACCATTCCTCTAGAGATAGAGAAAGAGGTAGAACTAAAGGCTACCATAACTAAATTTTATGTTATTATTGCTCAAAATATGGGCAACTTCGGAGAGATTGTAGAAAGAAGCAAGCTCATTGGAATAGAAGATTAGTCAGCTTTGTTGATGGAGAAAGAAGCTTTCGATGCTTCTCTCAAGACAACTCTGCACTCTCTATCTGCAAGAAGGCAACACAAGCTAGTAATGTGGGTTGTGGAATCAAAGAAGAACCATGGTGGATTAATAGTGGAGCAAGCTCCCACATGACTTCTCATGCGAAATATTTTTCTAAATTGAAGTCTAGTTACAATTATAATATATACTGTAGATAGTACTGCTAATGATATTACACATAAAGGAGACATACTTATCTAGCTCAATACCAACTTGAAAAAGACACTTGAATATGTTCTCTTAGTCCTTTCGTTGACCAACAACCTACTCTCAATTGGAGCCATGATAGAAAAAGTTTTTTTTAGTAGAGTGTAAAACCAACAATGCCCTGTCAAAGACATAAAGAATCACTATAAAGTAATAGCTAAAGGAAATAAGCATGGGAAATCTTCAAACTTGATAGGTCACCTTGAGCATTTGCAGCCAAACAAGTTGAAAGAAAACTCCCTCTTTCTTCTACCAAACAATGGTATAAAAGGTACGGACACTTGAATTTCAAAAGCATGTGTATGTTGAAGTCTCAAGGCATGGTTTGTGGGCATACAATCACTACAAAGAATTAGCAAAGTTTGTGAATTATGTTGCATTGGAAAGCATTATAAGAACTAGATTCTCAAGGAGTACAAATAGGTCAAAAGAAGTCATTGATCTCATTCTTGCAAATGTATGTGAATTAGCACATACACCTTGAATAGGTGGACATACATATTATATTAGTTTTATTAATGGCTTTTCCAAGTATACTTGGGTATTCTTCAAGAAAGCCAAGGCTAAAGTGATTGATATCTTTGAGCACTTTCATATTCTGATTGAAACTATGGCATATAGAAGAATCAAGTTGTTGAAGTCAAATAATAGAGGAGAATTGTTAACCGAAGAATCCAGCCAATAAACTGGTTCCTGCCACCTGATTTTGGCCCCAACTCAAACCGCTCGGTATGGAAAATCCCGGTCCTTTTTTCCATTGGATGGGAAAAAAGTTTTTCGCGAGCCCTGGACGAAATTGATCTCCAAAAGGTGTGATCCGCACTAAATATGCTGTGTGGCATACGTAACTCTCTCTTGGTAACTGCAGCAGTACTCTCGAAGTTGGCGAGCAAGGGAGACGTGCGTAATACGAGGAGGAAAGTCTCTTCAAATGGAACTTTATCAGTCCCGTTGTGAGAATCGTACATAGGCTAGTGTGATGGTCAGTGGTGAGAGGTGGTATATATACATCTCTCTCTTTTTTCGCAGCGTACTCTCTCAACAGGACCGTTGAATGTGCCAACACCCAGAGAGAGAGAGAGCGAGCGCGCGCGCGCGAGAGATGATAGACCCGAGGGCTCTCTTGGCTCCTCGTGCATGACACTCTCGAGAGTCTCGAGCAGCCAGCCTCTTTTCATTTCATTTCATCCTTTTGACACTCTTTTCCCACCGCGTTTTTCCTGCTTCACACACACACACACACACACACACACTTCAGGACATCCTTTTTGTGTTCTTTGTACCCCTCCTCAAGTTTCAACTTTCTGCAATAATAATGAAACTGATGAGTTGCTCTCTTCTTTTCTGTCCTTGTTGCTAAGCCCAAGTTTGAGAATCACACTCGGTTGAGCGATTATCGAAGGTCGCCTATGAACATTTCATTTCGTCAATTTCTGCAGCAAAAGAAATCGTGCTGGTTGGGAATATATAAGGATGTTTGAGGAAACAGAAACGGATTGCTGAGAGGTACTGTTTGAGCGCTCTCGGCTTATGTACTTGTCGTTAAGCTTATGACTAAGGCTCATGCTCGTTTACGCAATTATTGAAGGCCGCCTAAGAACGTATATTGTCGTCAATTTCTGCAGGCAAAAGAAATCGCGCTGGTTGGGAGTATAGAAGGATGTTAGAGGACACAGGTTATCGAAAGGTGCTGTTTGAGTGCTCTCTTCTTGTGTCTTTGTCGCTAAGCTTTCGGAGTGCCTCATTAACATCCCATGTCATCCAGTTTCTGTAGGGAAAAGAAATCTTGCTGCAGTTTCAGCGGTGCTTTCTGTGAGGAATTGGAATTGCAAGTAAGTCTCATTGCTAAATCTTTCTGCTTGTGTTCTGTCTCTGCTGTTATAGTCATAAATGGCCATTACAAACGGTCTCTCTAGTCTTTTTTAAATTCCTCAACTTAGCACGTCTTATTTGTTTGATCATTACAGACTTGGTCCAATATATGTCCTTATGCTACATCTTGATTCCTTTGATTCAAGGTTTCCCTATCACATGCACACACCTACTCTTGCATACGACCACAGGATACGAAGCGTTTGTTTATCATCAACAATAACATTTTTCTAAATCTTCCTTGTCCTAATTATGTATGGTGGACATCGTGCCAGTCCTACGCTGTCTAGTCGTGAGAGATACTTTGAAATCACTCTCCCATCATTTGTTGCTCAGGACGATACTTCAGCATGAGACTGCTGGGGATTATACAGCCTTTGCCTTTTATCGGAGTGTAAGTGCAGTTATGATTTGCTGCTTTACCAAGTTGCATGGTACGAACGAGTGAGATCGCAGGTCTCAGGTCATCTTGTTTGTATGCTTTATTTCAAAAGCACAAAAACAAATGCTTACAGGAGTTTCAGACGGGGTTACAGATTACCGTTTGCCAAGAATCTCAAAAGGGAGCCCTCATATCTAAACGATACCCATTAGAGCAAATGTTTGCAAAAGGCTGCGTAGTTTTTTCAAGCGCATGCAATAGATTTGCAACATTTAATGCAGAGAGCAAAGTTTCTCCTGTGTGCGAAAGGCCTCAAAATCCATAAATAATGGGTAATCTTGTATGTATCTGGTAGACTAAGAGGACTAGCTCTAATCATTACTCAATTCCGGTTATCAAGCCCTTTCAAATCCAAGCTTCCAAGCCTGGTTTCAGCAGACTCGTTACTATTTTGAGGTGTTGGAATTGATTTGGTTAGCAGATTCGTCCCTTTTCTCAGGTGCTTGAGCATTTATCTACTCATCTTTACGTGCTCTGAATTTGGACCAGTTTCGTGTGTCAAAGACATGCAGATGAGGTCTTGTCTGTTTTGTTTTTGAAAGTGATAACTGTAAGTATTCTTGTCAGTAGCCTTTATATTTTTTAAACTAAATCTGTTCTGGCACTTGAAAAAATATAGGAAGGATGCGAAATTTACAAAGAGGGATATCCTGCCCGAAACTAGGCCAGTTTATAAGATTGTGACGTAAATAGCTTTGATTTTAACATTATGAAAAAATATAGCTTTGACTCGATAGATAATGCTTCGAACAATTCGTCTCATGATCCATTAAAGCTGTACTGACTCGGACTATAGTAACACCTTGAGCTTTGGAGCTAGGCAACTTAATAGCACTATGGGAGAATAAGCTTGACTCCTACTTGAACTTGCAATTGGTCTTATGATTTGATAAAGTTGTAATTATTGAAGCTATCATATAGCTAGATGGCTGATAATCAAACTTATGCCATTGACAATTTCACTCCCAAGTATACTTATTAGAAACTTCATATTAGATTGTTGACAATCAACCCTATGGGAAGGCTACATCTTTTATGCATGGTATTTGTGCATTTTTTATAGGAAGAACTTCAAATAGAAGGAAATGCTTTTCTCCATAGCTTGATCTTCCACCATTTGGTAGATATTTTCATGCTCATGCTAAGTTGGTTGTAAGTAGTTTCTATTGAAAATTTTTCAAATAGGAGAAAATACTTTTCTCCATAACTTGATATTTCGCAATTTGCTAAAATATGGCATCCATATAATCAAGTTGGTTGCAAGTATTTTCTACAAGAGGACCTTTAGATAGATGCTTGACCTTGCATTTGCTAGATTGATTCATGCTCCATGCTAAGTTGGTATGATTATTAGATATGAACTTATGCTAGGAAACCATATCTTTCTTTTGTGCAAAGAGTTGTATCATGGTTGTGACTAAACAATGTCCATCCAAGGTGCATTTGATATCCTATTTTAGATTTGACATCCTATTTTAGATGTGATGCTAATATCTCATTTGAAAATAGAGTTTATATGACACATGACATGTCATGCTAATTTTACTGTGATCCTTCAAGTATGGAGAAGAGATTAAATATTTTTATATTGTTAGTGCAATAAAGATTATGTTTAATCCTTGTTTTCATGCTTCATGGCTCTAAAACCTCCATGGGTATCATGATATGTGGATGTTTTTCTAATGAAACCACAAGTTAATTTATTATGTTTCATTCCTAACTAATGATATTAAATACCTAAGAACATTTAGAGCAAAATTATTTAATATCATGTTAAAGATTCTATAAGGTAATTAAAACATCATAATTTAAGTTTAAGCTCATTCCTCAAGAATTTTTAATTAATATGCAAGGTTAAAAACCTACTTAACACTTAATACCATTATTGCAATGAAAGCAAAGAATGGAAGAAGAAAATCTATACATTGAATGTTGAATGAAAGTTGAAAATAATATGGATTGGTTAGTCCCTACATGTAGCCTAAGGTGTCAATTAGGGCACCAGATTAGGTTGATGATAGAAGGTAGCATCGGAAGACAAAGGAGAGTCTCAAGTATTGAGTGTACTGAATTTTGAAAAGTAAAATGATCAACCAATGGAGGAGAACAATTATAAATGGTTGACTAGTAAATAAACTGGTTGATTGTTGTATAGGAGTGTTAGAAATCTGGCAAATTGCATCAATAATGAAGAAAGTGTAGTCATCTACAGTATGAGTTGATTGACACAATAATAGGTGTAAAAACAAAGTTGCCTCCTTCATCAAAACACATGATAGATTGAGTGTTAGAGCTCCTAATGTCCCCGTTTGACTTAGATTGATGCTCACTAGTAGGAGATGACTATGCATGGCACACATGATTGCTAGCTCTCCCTCTATATCTTGGATGTGGCTCAAGACTAAAGAAGGCAAAATGGATCCAAGTGTGGTAGAAGTACTAGTGCTGATGAAGTCTTTCGATAAAGAAGCTCTCCACTATCTTAGGAATCTCCCTTTGAAACATAATGGGCTAGTGAATCCATAGCCTCATCACTGATATCGTGGCCCTGTGAAAGAGATGGGAGGATTGAAGGAATTACTAGAGAATATGGTCATAGATGGGATGGAACCTATGGGATAGATGTTGCAGAATCGAGAATGGGTACAACAATGGAAGCTTGTTGCGGGGGGGCTTGTACAATGAATGGGGATTGAAACCTATATTGCCCTCTCTCTTGCCAACTTATGGCTAAAATGGCCCTTCGAGCAAAATCCTCAATAAAGATGGCCAACTTGATGAAAACAACTTGAGTACCGAGTTTAGCAAGGCCATGAATTGAGAGGAGTGCGAAGCCCAAGTCTAGAAATAACAACAAAGTGTCAACACCACTAATAGAGACTGAAGAAGTATCACCAACAATGATTATACCCTCTGATGGATCAAGATTCAGCAACAAATCTCGACAAGTGATATGATATGAATCGAGGCCTTTTGTAAACAAGATAGCTGATAAAGAGGGCTCCTCGATCTTATGGATATGAAGGAACACAGACTCATGTGTAATAGCTGGTGAAGAGATAGAGGAAGGCTTAGATGATTTAGCTCCATCCTTCACTCCCAGACAAAGATGAGGGTATTTTTTCCAAATCTTCTCCTCGAGATGGGTACCCTTTCCACAGTGTGGACGTTTAGACTTCACTAAATTCATGTTAGAACTTGAGGAAGACTCTAAATGTTTAACTTCCTTCTTGTTCATGTTCTTGGCTTTTTTGTCTTCTTCTTGTTTCCTCCCGAACTTAGAGTTAAATCCTTTATAAGGTTGAATTCACTAGTATTAGTCTCCTTGAGTCACTTTTCGTACTCCAAAACTTGCTTGGCAAAATATTTTGAAAAAGAATAGATATTATACTCATTGATAGTGGCTTGACCACATAAATAAGCCATTTCACATCAAGAGGGGATTTTGTTCACACACCTCATTAGATATTATGCTCATTGATAGTGGCCTGATTACATAGTTCCCACACCTCATTCCACCCTTTCATCATCTATTGGTGCCCATATGACTAAGTGGAAACTTGCTAGAAACGTGCAAATTTCTGCATGCAATTGATATCATAGATCTCCATTTACACTATTATCTTGACATTTAGTTAACTATAGTTGAGGGTTATTGTTTTGCGATAGTCGAAGTATATTTAGCAACTCCTTGAGGATTTTCAAATACAAGACTACAAGGCTATCTCTACTTCACTTCAGACAAGCCACATGTTTACCCTTGAGGGTGCAAGAGATCCATTTGATGCCTCTCTCTAATAGCAGGTTGTGGGATTTCTATTATACTAGTGTAATGCATAATTGGATATTCTGTTTGGGTTTCTTACTTGACATGCTTCATGCACAGCCGTGGTACTAAGCATTGGTAAGCAATAAACATGTCTTTTGTTACATGAAAGGGATTCAATCATTAGCAAGCAATAGAACATGTCTTCTATTGCCTTAAAGGAACTCGATCATTGGGCCTGTGAAGAAGTGCTCTGAACATAGAAAACATAAAACCAATTGTATGACAAAGCACAAATTGATAATCAAGAACACAATTAGGGTTAGGGTAAGTTAGAGATAGTGAAGACAATGAATAATGAAGTGAAATACTATTGAATATACGATGTCCATGTAGCAAACACACTAAGTAATGAATATTAAACCTTGAACTCTCGTATTTTTGGGATCAAGGTAGAGGTTTTGAGTAGGAGAGTGTGTCATACTTTTAAACAGATCTCAAAACATAGCAAGGTAGCCTTTGTGTGTCAAACACCAATAAATACAGCCTAGAAGACTAGATTTGATGCAAATAGGCAGTGAGAAAAGAGAGAGACTTAAAATGCAAATATCTGAGTAGAGAGAAAAACTAGGTGATATAGCATATGAGTGTAAAGATTTCCACTAGAAGCCAGGTGATAGGTAGAAGAGAGAGAGAAAACACCAAATGTAGATGTGGGATGACCAGATGATAGGTGGAGAGTAATGGCAACAGCTCCAACAGGTGGCGACAATAGTAAACGTAGCTTCAAAGGATCATATGACAACTCTAGAGTGATGGTGACAACCAACAGGTGCAAATGGAGACTTATCATATACTAAGGGAAAGGTCTTGATCATAATGTTCTCCGTGAACAGGATGTGGGCAGCAAAGATACAACTCTTGAAACCTATAAAAACGAGATTAAGGGAGAATGTTGCGTTGCATGCCTATTTATAAAAAGCTTGAAACACCCAAATTAGGGTTTGAAATGTGGGACACAGTAACTCTCTAGGATCGTCTTTCTTTTTAAAATAATAAGATTTCTTCATAAATGAAGCATATTTTGGGACTATTTAAGTCAAGCTAATGTATTTTAAGCTCAACACTCCCTGTTAGGTTCAAAATTTAGCCATGAGAAATAAGCACTTATGTTTATTTTCTTTTACTTCGAGATGTCCCATCCCAAAGTAGCTAGGGTATCGGACAAAGGGTGCACGTTGGCTATCCAATGATCTACTAAGACTAAAGAGGCAATGATTATCTTAGCAAGGGAGCTTAAGTGATCACCCTAGAGAGGCTAGCGCAACGAACCAAGATTGCTCGTCAACTATCCAAGGGCCTATCAAGTCCTACAAAGGTGGATGGAATGGACACTGGACTTTTTTTAAAGAAAATGACTTTGTTTTAGTTTGTTATAAGTTTTAACATTCAGGGTTTAAAATTAGTGTTTGTCCCATTGATTCATTGTGCTTCAAGGTATGGGAAATAAGGATGGATAGCTCCACGACCTTCATGAAACATGTAAAATAATTTTGCACATTACTAAGATAAGTGCTTAGGGAGTACCTAAGGGTGTGTGTACCAATCATATGGAGAATATGTAGAGAGATAAGCAATGACGTGTGCGTAAGCAAGATAAGCAAATCTAGTATGCAAGCATAGGGAAAAAACTACATTTGGAGATTGCCATGTGCAATGTTACGAGTATTATTGATCTTGAGTTAACCCATCCTAGGGTGATTGAAAATGGATTAATACACATGGATACATGTTTATATGAACAGAATGCCAATGCATAGGATAATATAAAGGAAGATGAAAGTTTTCATGCTCATACAGAATGCAATGTAATGGTATCACTAGGATAGTACTCTTGCAAGGAAATTGTTCACTTGTCCAAGCATCCTTTTACAATCATGTGATCTTGATAGTGTGGATGAAGTTATAAATATCCATAATGTACAATATAAAATAAATAAATGTCTGAGGGTGAAAAACTATAAGCATCATCATTGTCAGTATCAAGGGAAGGAAACTGAAACCAGCCTTCCTTCTTGGAATGGGTGGTGATAACCTGATTTAAGAGTTAATTACAGTAAAAAATAAATGCAAATAAAATAAAATACACACTTTACCATAACATTCTTGGACAATAGACTCCCTGTTGGCCCCAAAATTGGCGCCCCTTGTTGTATTTCTTTAGTTTTCATTCAATTGGAAGGAGTACAACTCAAGATTCTTCAATCTCCTCCTGCTATCCAATTGCTCTTGCTGTCATAAATGACCAACAAGCCTTTTGGGTCATTTGCCCCTTGATTCACCTAGGACTTCTTCTCCAATTTGACCCTTGGCTGGCCAAATGTCACCCCAAATCAATTTGGGATGGGCTGGCTCCTAAAATTCCTTGATAATCTTCAATTATCAGCTGTTGATTTCACTCCCTTGAGCCTTCAATCTCTGGCACAAATCCCAAGGTGGCTGCTAAACCCTAATTTCTGCTATAAAATAGGGTTTATTGTAAAAATTACAGATCAACCCACCTAAAATGGTTGAAATCTCCTCCAAATGGCTGAGAATTGCTGAGAATGGTTGAGCATAGGTTGAAGGAGATAAGAGAATGCTGTAAAGAGAGAAAATTTTGAGATTTGTCGCGAAGAATTGATCAAAATGAGTTGCTGCCCTGATGTACCAGCCCCAAACGGATGCACCAACAACAATAGGAGTATCAAAGACTCTGATCTTCAGGAGAAAGTGCATTAGCAGCAATTGCCAACTTCCCAAGGTCAAGAATATGCAATCTCCATCACCAAAATGGTCTCCAATGGCTGGGAAATGGCCCCAGAAGCTGGCAGCAACAATCCAACACCTCTTCCCAACAGCTCCAAAATGAAAAAACAAGATTTTCCTCTTTTCAGCTCTATTTAGCCTTTCCCCCACTTGCATGGGAAAGTTTTGCCAAGTGGCAGCTTTCTTAATCCATTTTCAGCAATTTCCAGCCATTTAATTAATTTTTAGAATTAATTAACTTTGAAAATTAATTCAGCCCTTAATCCATGCCCTGAAAATTGACCTTGTCCATCCAAAAATTAATTGGCTAGGCCATTTGCAACCCAAAGTGGTCTCATGTATTAATTGACCCTTGGACAAGCATTAATCCATTAATTAATGCCTAGTCCCTAGTGTCACCACTGACACTTAATGGCCAATTAATGGTCCTAGGGGCAAACTGACACCAAAATTCCCCTAGAATCTAACAAGTGTAACTTGTTATAACTTTTGCCTTTGACACCCATCTTTTTCATAGGGTCCTTGGGCCTTTCAACTGTAAAAAAGTAGCTTGCACCTCACATGTGCATCTTTTGATTGTACATTTGATTAATCCTTTAATCAAATGTCAATTAAACATAAGCAAAGCATCAAATTTTCATGTCCTCGTGATAGACCACCCGCTTGAAATCCTTGCAATCGTCCTCAATTGCATTGTAATGTGTCAAAGCAAACAATACTGCATTGGAATTTTCACAAGGCATCATAGTCAATACAACATTGGCCACTGCTGGCTAACTATCTCATATACTCACCATTTGTTGAAAATTTCCAACCAGCATAAAGCTCCAACAAACAATAGTCCAGAATTGTTGCTAGAAACTCATCGGATGCATCCCAAACTCTTGTTTCTCAACAATGCTGACTACACAACCATAGTAAAGCATAAACGGAGCCAAAACCATGACTGAATTATCAATGGCATTCAATACACATGCTGCTGTCCATAAAGCCAACTGAATACCACTGAAACTAATGATTATACACTGAAAACCAACACTCGATAATTAGTCTCTCATGATCATAACCTGATGCAAATGTATAGTTTCAGAGTTGTAGTGAAAACCATACCCATCTGCATACATACCACAGTGACTAGTACACTGAATAGTGATCTCATGGCAGACATACTATCAGCACAGTACCTTGGATGCATGCTGAATACATTCGAGATCCACTATACAGGAGAGCAGTCCTTTCCTGGAGGAGTGGAAGTGCTACCTCCTCCTTGAGTATCAGGTAGTACTCTGGACCCTTGCCCTGCTGAACCTGAAAGAGCCTGATCCAAAATCAGCATCAAGGTAAAGTTGCAACAACTGAGGATGGTCTGCCAAGTCATCCTCTTCCATCCATTTAGCATCCATTGTGCATTCCATGAGCCATACCCGAGTGCATTGGGTAATGCAAGCCATGCATTGGTTGTTGAAAATTATGGGGAGGTGTGCCATACATTCCCACATTTGGTCGCTCACCCACCATAGCATGAAAAATTATGCTACCACCAAAGTAAGCTAGCTGCTCTAAATTCTCATGCAAACCTTGCTATCCAAAAACCATAGGATTAGCATTTACATCATGAACTTGCATTTGCATTTCTAGCCCAATTGGCACCAACTGCTTTTCACCATGAGCATCTTGAGAAGGCTTTGGCTTGTTCTTCGGTGCATCTTGTTGTCCTGAAGTTCTAGAAGAGGAATTTCTCTTCTTGCCCTTGTTGTTTTTCCTAGGAGTGTTCAAAAATCGAGTAAATTGAGGATCTTTTGCCAATTCAGCAAAGATATTGGCTGCTGCCCTCATTCGATTCTTGAATGCATCATCGAATTCCATTTCCCCTTGTTGATCATCATCCTCTTTCTACACCCAACATCTTGGCCTTCAGCCACATTTTTAGCATGTTATCCATGATTCGTGCCTTGTCCAAGATCAGGCATTGCATTTTCTTCTTCCCCATGTGAATGTGCATCATGAGAGGCGTCATTACTGCTTGATTGCATCCCACTGTAAGAAGACATCTTACTGTAATTTCTCAGCTGAGCACAAAGATCAACGAGGGGGATTCTTCTGATTTGGAGAATGAAGAGGTATTGGTACTAGGTAGCTAACACACACACACACACACACACACACACACACACACAAAAAGATAATAATTTGGATCTTAACGAGTGTGATGGTGTCCTCATCGAAGATGTTGAGGAAGAAGACATTGTAGGGGTAGACCATTTTCAGAACCCCGAATCCTCTGTAGGCCCAGAAAAAATCTTTACTGACCAGCACAAAACTTTGGTTTGCAATCAGGTGCCTCAGGCCCACCAAATCAAGAGATTTGATGTATCCCAGCAATGGAACCATGAAACCAGCCTTCCTTCTTGGAATGGGTGGTGATAACCTGATTTAAGAGTTAATTACAGCAATAAATAAATACAAATAAAATGAAATACACACTTTACCATAACATTCTTGGACAGTAGACTCCCTGTTGGCCCCAAAATTGGCGCCCCTTGCGGTATTTCTTTAGTTTTCATTCAATTGGAAGGAGTACAACTCGAGATTTTTCAATCTCCTCCTGCTAACCAATTGCTCTTGCTGTCATAAATGACCAACAAGCCTTTTGGGTCATTTGCCCCTTATTCACCCAGGACTTCTTCTCCAATTTGACCCTTGGCTGGCCAAATGTCACCCCAAATCAATTTGGGATGGGCTGGCTCCTGAAATTCCTTGATAATCTTCAATTATCAGCTGTTGATTTCACTCCCTTGAGCCTTCAATCTCTGGCACAGATCCCAAGGTGGCTACTAAACCCTAATTTATGCTATAAATTAGGGTTTATTGCAGAAATTACAGATCAGCCCACCTAAAATGGTTGAAATCTCCTCCAAATGGCTGAGAATTGCTGAGAATGGTTGAGCATAGGTTGAAGTAGATAAGAGAATGCTATAAAGAGAGAAAATTTTGAGATTTGTCGCGAAGAATTGATCAAAATGAGTTGCTGCCCTAATGTACCAGCCCCAAACGAATGCACCAACAACAATAGGAGCATCAAAGACTCTGATCTTCAAGAGAAAGTGCATTAGCAGCAATTGCCAACTTCCCAAGGTCAAGAATATGCAATCTCCATCACCAAAATGGTCTCCAATGGCTGGAAAATGGCCCCAGAAGCTAGCAGTAACAGTCCGACACCTCTTCCCAACAGCTCCAAAATAAAAAAACGAGATTTCCCTCTCTCTTCAGCTCTATTTAGCCTTTCTCCCACTTGCATGGGAAAGTTTTGCCAAGTGGCAGCTTTCTTAATCCATTTTCGACAATTTCCAGCCATTTAATTAATTTTTAGAATTAATTAATTTTGAAAATTAATTCAGCCCTTAATCCATGCCCAGAAAATTGACCTTGCCCATCCGAAAATTAATTGGCTAGGCCATTTGCAACCCAAAGTGGTTCCATGTATTAATTGACCCTTGGACAAGCATTAATCCATTAATTAATGCCTAGTCCCTAGTGTCACCACTGACACTTAATGGCCAATTAATGGTCCTAGGGGCAAACTGACACCAAAATTTCCCTAGAATCTAACAAGTGTAACTTGTTACAACTTTTGCCTTTGACACCCATCTTTTTCATAGGGTCCTTGTGTCAGAAGTGGAGTAGCGGTGGAAGCATAAACATATGCTGAAATAAACTGCTGAAACACAAGACAAAAAGAGAAAAGAAAGAACACGATACAGATGAGAACTCAGATGTATGCACGGAAAATGGAATCCATATATCTGAACATGAGACAGTCGCATACAACAGTGAGTCACTGGCTGCGTGGGCACTGGCACTGGCTCCTCTCTCCACAGAGTCTGCAAATGGTGAAGATGAAGTGACTGACTGAGGAGGAGCCACTGAGTATAAATAGGCTGAAAAAGTGGGGAGCAATAATGCTGGTCGGACATCATTTAATGCTGGCCGAGTGATGCATAAAATGCTCCACTGGCATAAAATGCCACATGATCGATAGAAGACAAAATCTACTGCAGAAAGTCAAAAAATCAGTCAAAAACTGCCAAAAACAGCAAAAACGGCCTGAAAAAACAATCACCCAGTCACGAGAGATGCTGAATCAGCAAAACGCAGGCTATAAACTGGAGAAAACAAGTAGTAAACTGTCGCCAGCAGCTGCAGATGAAAAACGCAGGCAGCAGAGGGTGCGTAGGCAGCAGGCGATGGCAAGACTGCAAAAAACGCACTCTGAAAACAGCCCCAAAACAGGTCGCCCTGGCTGCGACAGCAATCGTCTGATCAGCAGGGTACAAAACAGTCTTGAAATCAGCAAGAAAACACAGCAGAAACACAAATCCTGAAAACTGATACCATGTCAGAAGTGGAGCAGCGGTGGAAGCATAAACATGTGCTGAAATAAACTGCTGAAACACAAGACAAAAAGAGAAAAGAAAGAACACGATACAGATGAGAACTCAGATGTATGCACGGGAAATGGAATCCATATATCTGAACACGAGACAGTCGCATACAACAGTGAGTCACTGGCTGCGTGGGCACTGGCACTGGCTCCTCTCTCCACAGAGTCTGCAGATGGTGAAGATGAAGTGACTGAGTGAGGAGGAGCCACTGAGTATAAATAGGCTGAAAAAGTAGGGAGCAATAATGCTGGTCGGACAGCATTTAATGCTGGCCGACTGGTGCATAAAATGCTCCACTGGCATAAAATGCCACACTAGAAAAATACCTAAAATACCTAATAAAAATGCCCAGCCCAGATCAAGCTCAGACTCACACATGAGTTGACAAATACTCTGCTAACACCTTGGGCCTTTCAACTGTAAAAAAGTAGCTTGCACCTCACATGTGCAACACATGTGCATCTTTTAATTACACATTTGATTAATCCTTCAATTAAATGTCAATTAAACATAAGCAAAGCATCAAATTTTCACGTCCTCGTGACAAAAACACTGCCTCTCAAACGAAAAGAAAAAGAGCCTGATGCTTTGTTTTGACCATGGACGCCGCCATTGTCTCCTACTTACAGCTAGCCCAAGAGATGCATGCTGTGCCCAAGGTAAAGATGTAGCTACCATGGGAATGTCAAGTGTCAGGATCTCTCATCCAATTAGAATCAATGTACCCTTGTAAGTAGAAACCATGACCATAAGTTTGTTCACAATTATAAGTATACCATAAATATCTTAACACATGAAGACAAGTAATCCAACGAGACATTTTAGGTGCATTAAAATACTAACTAAGCAAACTAATTGAGTATGTAAGATATAGCCTAGTATATATCAACCAAAGTAGTTTCCCTACAACAGAGCAATAGGTGTGAGCATCAAAAGGATACCCAAGGTATTCTTATTCAGATGGATAATGGGATCAAGAGGCATGGCCATTGGCCATGTCTAATCAGTATAATGCTATTCTAGTAGTTATAGGACTTACTTTTACTGTGAGAGAAACATACTTTCTTCCGATCGAACAATCTCCATCCCCAAGAAATAAGACAACAACAACCTAAGCCAGTTATCTCAAATGTAGCACAAAGCGTTGCCTTGATTTCTGCTATGGCTATAGAATCTGAGCTAGTGAGAAGTATCTCATCAACATATAGCTATGCAATCAAAGATCAGTTAAGGAAATACACATCAAAGTGTTAACAACCTCAAGCTAAAGGTGCTCAAGAAGCTTCCATGTTTGAGAACTTAGTGAAAAGATGTCAATACTCAGTCAACTCGATTGTCAAGCCATCCTTGTGGTGATTTTAGACATTTTGGTGCTCACGATTTAAATTGATGTGATAGATTCAAATTGTAAAGTGTGCTTAGCACTCGAATACTAAGTCAAGATGTTGAAGCTAAGAGTGAAACTCAGGAAATAAGTCATGCATAAGCTCAACAATAGCGAGGAGGCATTATGAGCCTTCCATGAGCTGGTGACCTTGTATGCAATAAGTGTAGGATAAGGTCGGGGTTCCAACCCTTACACTAATCGCATAGGTTCTAAGAGTCTAAAACATGCCTCATCAAGCTTGACCAAGTGGTGTAGTTTGACCCATTGAAATGAGTCTTATTATTAAAAGCATGCTTGGCAGATGAGAAGCTAGGACCATGAGGTGCATGTGAAGGTGGAAAGGTGGAGTATGGTGGAGGATAAGATGGTGGTGGTGGATAAGAAAAAGAAGGAGGTGATTGTGGATAGGTAGAAATAGATTGTTGATGTCCAATGAGTACCGATTGATGCGGAGATACCGAAACTACTATAGTTTCATATGGTACTGAAAGTGGAGGCGTGCGATACGATAGCCCTGTCCAAATGTTGGCTAGGGCAAAATATAAAACATAATGGCGAGATGATGCACTAGGTAATGCCATAGAGGCAAACTGTGATACCAAATGATCCACACTTTAGTATGTTATGAATGCACTCCCAAAGGGGCGTCCTCTATTTGGTCCCCCTCCCCTATCCATATTTAAACTCTTGAGATTCTCAAACAAATAGTTTGTTCCACAAGGTCCATGAAGCACTTAAAATTCATCAATAATATCACCAAAGCTCGGGGTTTGTTTTATTTTCTTTAGGAGAATATGCTAATATGATTTTAATGAGGTGCAAAGCTTCACATCTGACATTTGTTAGGCTTTCGATTTTTGCAAAAGCCAGATAATCTGAAAGTGTGTGTGTGGGATCCCAATTGAGGCTCCATCATAGGTACACTCGAAAATGGGTATGTACGGGTCCTAAAGGCTATGCCTAAGTGTGCAGAAGCCTTAGTGTGGTGTGTGGTGGTTAATATGATGTACTTAATGGAAGTAGAAAGAAAGGTGCAATGGAAGATGAGGAAGGGATGGGTGGGAGCTCAAATGGATTAGTGATAGATGATGTTGTGGGAAGCATTGTTGGTTCCTTTTGTTCATTAAATGCATTAGATTGAGAATTGGATGAATTTGCACCTGCTCCAAAGTGGGCTTGAGAAATAAATTGTTTGAAAAAAAGGAAAGAAATGAATACTTACAAGTTCTTCTTTCAAGTTTTTATCTAGTTTTGAGCTCACTAAAAATATGTGTCTTTCTTATTACTTAGAAACCAAAGGTTATATTGAACAATCCCTTCTTGAAGAGCTTTCTTTGATCCAATAGAAAATATAGAATCAATTGGCATAGAATCTAATATAAAAGGGTTTATACCTGGCATCGAAGAAAAGAAGTATTGTGGAAGCGGAGTGTAATCCGAGCAAGGTTCCACTTGTGGATGGCTAGTCCATAGTGGAGATTTCCAAGGTCCTACAAGATCATTAGTTCTATGCACCGAATCTAAAGGAGATAACTCAAGGTTACCTTTAACCTTCTACTGAGCCATGTGCATAAGGATGAGATCATACTCAACGGTGAAAATCTGATATGGCCTTTGGATTCCATGCTAGTCTAATGGTTCTCTGCTCATGTTAGATAGGGCAATAGCAAGTTGGGAGACCCACTCACGATCATTTCTATCCATGTTTGGTTGTGGAGACTGAAGTGATGATGTGAATGTATTGAGAGTCATTTAACCCTTCTATTGTTCTTTCTTCTACAGATGAGCTTTTTTATCAAAGGCCAATGTTTCTCAAAGAGTATCTAGCTTTGATACCATGTGAAGAAATGCTCTAAATATAGAAAACACAAAACCAATCGTATGACAAAGCATAAACTGATAACATAGAATATAGTTAGGGTTAGGGTAACTCAGAGACTGTGAATACAATGAATAATGAAGTGAATGACTACTAAATATATGATGCTCATGCAACAAACACACTATGCACTAAATACTAAGCCTTGAACTCTGGTATCTCTGGGATCAAGGCAAAGGTTATGAGTAGGAGAGTGTGTTGTACTTCGAAATGGATCCCGAAACGTAGCAAGGTAGTCTCTATGTGTCAAACATCAACAAACATAGCCTAGAAGACTGGATCTAATGTAGATAGGCAGTGAGGAGAGAGAAAGATAAAAACTTAGGTAGTTGAGGAGAGAGAAAAATTGAGCAAGAGTAGATGAGTGCAAATGCAGCTACACTAGGAGCTAGGCAACAGGTAGAAGAGATAGAAAACACAATACATAGATGCCAAATGACCAGGCAATAGCTGAAGAGTGATGGCGACAGCTCCAATAGGTGGCGACAGTAGTAAACCTAGCTTGAGAGGACTAGGTGATAGCTTGCCAATAGGGCAGAATCAAAAATTGAAATTAGGTGCTAGATGGTAGCATAGAGCAAGGGGAAGGTTTGACCGCAATATTCTCCACAAATAGGGTGTGCACAATAGAGATACAATTCCTAAAATCTACAAAAACAAGATTAAGAGAGAGTGGTGGATTACATGTCTATGGACACAGTTACTCTCCAGGATCGTGTTTTTGTTTAAAATAATAAGTTTTTTCATTAATTAAGCATATTTTGGGGCTGTTTAAGTCAGGCTAGGGTAATTTTAGCTCAATAGGGCCTCTTATATCCTAGAAGCAATTGTATTTTCTTGCATCCATTCATAGGGGTTGGTTGTTTAGACATGCAAGTGTGCGGTAGTGGTAATTATTTTCTTGCTTGGTGATTCATACATCTCTTCACTGAGCAAGGAGTCTACAATGGCCACATCCAATTGTGAAGATGAGTACAGGGTGACCATTTATAGCTAGATTTGATTGTGTATAGCTCAAACATCTTTTGGTTGATCTTAATGTGGGATAGCAATCACCCAGTGTTATCTACATCGATAGTCAAAGTGCCATGGCAGCTGTGAGAAACCCATTGTTTAATACTTGCAATAAGCACATGGATTTTGATGTTCTTGGTCTTGCTAGGTGAGTTTGAAAAAGCCAATGAGCATTACTTTCTAACTAGTAATAGATTGACAATTAATAATGATTACTAAGTACTGCAAGGGGCACCAATATTTTGGGGCCAGTTTATGTTTGTGTCGAGTAATAGGAGGATTCAAGCTTCATTGTTTTATTCTACTAAATATTCATCTTTAAGATGAATTGATTGCAAGCTTAAGTTTAGTACATTGTCGTTCCTTGGAGGTCGATTTGAAGGTTTTGTCACAAGACATCACCAAGGTATAACTTTCTTAATGTGGTGAGTCAATGATTGCACGTGTGCAAACACTCAAGTCTTGAGTCAATCTTATTATGGTACAAAGCAAGGATGCATCTAAAATGTTGAGATCTTGGGAAAAATATTTTTCTTTGTGTACTAATGATATGCATGAGGTGTCACAAGGATATGTAAATTTATTGCTTTGCTTAGCATTTAATTAAAAGTTAATCAAATGTGCAAATGTGACTTAAACATGTGAGGTGCAAGTTAATTATTTCATAGTGTGAGATCCAAGCCCCTGAGATATCAATTGATGTCAAAGAGAGAAGTTATAATAAGTTATGCTTAATAAGTAGTAGGTGGTACCCGATGTTGCATTTTGACCTAGATGTATTTATTGGCCACTAATGTGAGTGGTGACATTAGAAACTAGGTATTAATTTTTAGTTAATGCCTCTAAGGGCTAATAATTGCTTAGGGATACTTGGAAGACAAATTAGCCTAGCTAATTTAATTATTGACTGCTAAAATTAAGTTTTTGAGCATTAGAATAGTTATTGAATTAATTTAGTAAGCTAGATAATGTTGAAAAATGGGATTAGAAGGTTGCCACTAGGCAAAACTTGCTCATGTAAGTGAGAAAACGTTTTATGTGGTTTGTGGAAGTTTATTCCAAGCATTGTGAGAGAGAAGGAGGTTATTAAAGAGCCAGAAGATTCTGTTTATGTGATTTGTAGCCACTAGGGATTAGTCCTACAACAGGTGACGACAATTTGGAGCTCTTCAGGTGCAGGTGACAGTAGCCCAAGGTTCTTTTGATATAGGTGACATCATATAGGATGGGACAATAACCTTTCTAGTGATCCTCATCTATAGGTGATAGCTTCCATGGCTATTTGAGAAGAAAATGAGCAAATTTTCAACATTTCTTGTGATGAAACACTGAAATCTCTCTCTGCAACATTCTCTCTCATCCTGTAGAATCTATCCATTAGAGTTATCGGAGGTGGCGATATTGAAAAATCTTTAATATAAACCCTAATTTATGGGGCAAAAATCAAGGTTTGACAACCACCTCGAGATGTGTGCTTAGATTTGAGGGCACAGGACTTGAATTCCAATAATTAAAATTGAGGAATTTAAGGGAGATTCAAGAGGTTAGCTAGCCAACACATATTTTTTTAAACGAGGAGGGTGAAGGCCAATTCTCAAGTAAACCAAGGGGTAAATTGATTTGAAGTGGATTTGATAGCAAGAGGCACTTGGATTAGTAGAGGAGATCAAAGGATAGTTGTATGCTTTCCGTTTGCAATATAAGATAAAGAAATAGTGCAATGGACACCAATTTTGGGACCAATAACCTGTTTATTGTCCAAGATTAACGTAGTAACCTTTGCATTTTCAGTTTATGTAAATTTTATGCTTGCTGTACTTAGTGTCAAATTAGATTTTCACCACCCTCTTCGAGAAGAGAGGTTGGTTTCAAGGTTTCATTTCTAGGATGCCATTAAATCTCTTAACTTGGTGGGCCCAAGGCACTTGATTGAAGGTCATAAACTTTGCTCTAGTGCTGAAATTGTGTTTAGTTGAGTATTTACAGCAAGGATGTCTTCAAATAGTGAGATGGGATTAAGCTGTGATGATGACTTTCAATTTGAAAAAATTAACACAAGTGTTGGGGGAAATGCAATGCTGGTAATGTTGGCATGATGCTCAGGCTTAAATTGGCAAGTTTGGCAACGCATATATGCAGTCCACTGTGTTTGGGACTCATGGTATTAATGATGGTCATACAAATGCTCCATATAGTATTGGCCATGAGAAAAAATGCAGTTATTAATGCATGCAATGCATGGGAAAATGTATCTTGGTATGGTTGGTAGTATGCAAGTTTCCATGCACAATTACATTGCAACGGTCCAAAGTATACAAACAAATTATGCATCTAGTGCTCCTGGCATATTAGGTATACATGAAGGGCTAGTTTACTGGATGCAATGTTGCATATTAGTTAAGTTGGAATTACGATAATGTGAAAGTATAAAGCAACGTAGTGCTCAAGAGGGAAAAAGGCCTAGAACCTAGTGGATGTTTTGAGGCAAGTGAAGTTAGAGGTAGAGTCTCCATGTGCTTCTAGGTGAAGTTTAAGTATTGTTTTACCTATGATGGATGCAATGAATGGAGGAGGGTGACCTAGTAGATCATCCTCAACGACGCACTTTACCTTGATGTGTTTTAGTTAGGGTCAATTTTGGATTAGGCTCATTTAGGTTTTGTAGAGAATAGAAAGTCCAGAGTATCGCTTGATGCTCAAGAGGGAGGTTGTATCTCCACTCTCCTAGTGATAGAAAACTATGTTATATAGTGGATATTTCATGTACTTGTTTTGCATCCAAGGTACTGTGTATTGATAATATTTCTACCATTGGGATCACTATTCAGATTGTACTAATCCTTGTCAGTTAGTAAGCAGATGTGTCTAGTTTGTATTTAGGCTTTAAAATTGTATATTTGCGAGGTTGTTGATATGTATGAAATACATGGATATACATTTTGATGTGAAGTACATTTGCAAGGCATGTGTGGATATATGGATGGTATGTAGGGTACACTTCGAGGTGATGGAAAAGAAGTACAATTGCAAATGTTACATATGTATGCTTTACATGTTGCTCATGTCCTATATCATTACTATGAGGTGTTGTTTATGCTTAGTTTATACATTATAATGCCTTGATGGTTAGAATAGTGTTGGATTATAGTGCCTTGGTGGTCAAAACAATATTGGATTTTGACATATAGATGTATCCCTTTTGGTTCAGACAATAGTTATGATTTATGTGTGTAAATTGTAAGTGGTTTAAGTGATTGGAATTTGAGGCATACAGAGCGCATGAGCTTGGTTATGCAACACGTTCACATGTTGTTTGACTATGATGCTAGTATATATTTCCAATAGTGGTAATGGATACTTTGGCACATTGCACTACAATTGAGAACAATTGAAAGGATTTCAACAGGGTGATGAAATTTTATTGCTTTGCTTAGCATTTGATTAAAAGTTAATCAAATGTGCAAATGTGACTTGTACATATGAGGTGCAAGTTAATTATTACACAAACCAAAATTCACAACACCTTTTAGCTCATTGATAATTTACTATGATGATACAAGTTTCATGTTTACAAAGATAATTAGAGAAAAGAGCTATGGAAGGACTAGATGGCATAGGCTAAGGATGGACTAGCCTAACTTACCCTATGAGGCCTAAAGGGAGATTAGCCTAAGGATAGAGCCACTAGCAAGCTCATCAATTGCTGGATCTATTGACTTGGGAAAATGTTATGAGTCGGTAACTCCTTGTGAGTTATGGTGTCACGAGGACCTGAAAATTTGATGCTTTGCTTATGTTTAATTGACATTTGATTAAAGGATTAATCAAATGTGCAATTAAAAGATGCACATGTGTTGCATATGTGAGGTGCAAGCTACTTTTTCACAGTTGAAGGCCGAAGGACCTTGTGAAAAAGATAGGTGTCAAAGGTAAAAGTTGTAACAAGTTACACTTGTTAGATTCTAGGGGAATTTTGGTGTCAGTTTGCCCCTAGGACCATTAATTGGCCATTAAGTGTCAGTGGTGACACTAGGGACTAGGCATTAATTAATGGATTAATGCTTGTCAAAGGGTCAATTAATGCATAGGACCACTTTGGGTTACAAATGGCCTAGCCAATTAATTTTTGGATGGGCAAGGTCAATTTTTTGGGCATAGAAATTGCTGAAAATGGATTAAGAAAGTTGCTACTTGGCAAAACTTTCCCATGCAAGTGGGGGGAAGGCTAAATAGGGCTGAAGGAAGAGGGAAATCTCATTTTTTTCATTTTGGAGCTGTTGGAAAGAGGTGTTGGACTGTTACTGCCAGCTTTTGGGGCCATTTCCCAACCATTGGAGACCATTTTGGTGATGGAGATTGCATAATCTTGACCTTGGGAAGCTGGCGATTGCTGCTGATGCATTTTCTCCTGAAGATCACAGTCTCTAATGCTCTTATTGTTGTTGGTGCATCTGTTTGGGGCTGTTACAGCAGGGCAGCAAACAACTGATTTTGATCAGTTCTTTGTGACAAATCTCAAAATTTTCTCTCTTTACAGCATTCTCTCATCTCCTTCAGCCTATGCTTAGCCATTCTTAGTAATTCTCAGCCATTTGGAGGAGATTTCAGCCATTTTTGGTAGGCTGATCTGTAATTTCTGCAGTAAACCCTAATTTACAGTAGAAATTAGGGTTTAGCAGTCACCTTGGGATCCGTGCCAGAGATTGAAGGCTCAAGGGATTGAAATTGGCTACTGATAATTGAAGATTATTAAGGGATTTCAGGAGCCAGCCCATCCCGAATGGATTTGGGATAGCATTTGGCCAGCCAAGGGTCAAATTGGAGAAGAAGTCTTGGGTGAATCAAGGGGCAAATGACCCAAAAGGCTTGCTGGTCATTGATGACAACAAGAGCAATTGGTTAGCAGGAGGAGATTGAAGAATCTCAAGTTGTACTTCTTCCAATTGAATGAAATTAAAGAAATACCGAAAGAGGTGCCAGTTTTGGGGCCAGCAAGGTGTCCACTGTCCAAGTTTATGAAGGTAAAGTGAGCATTTCAGTTTATGTTCATTTAATAATTGCTATAATTAACTCTTAAATCAGGTTATCACCACCCATTCCAAGAAGGCTGGTTTCATATGGATATATGGGGATTCTTCATAAGCAAGAACAAACAAGCTCGAGAGCAAAGTCCATAGTAGGTCTGATAGACTAGTGAAACACGCTTTATGTTTCCTAAAGGGCCCTTTAATTTAGTCTTCAAGACTACAATATGAATCTCATGGGACCCAAGCAATAGCATACGATCCATTTAAAAAATGAGAATTAAGAGATCATTCTGAGTCTTGGGGACATATGCCATGCTCTTAGTGTGTGAATTACTAAACCCATGAGCAAACAAGTGAGTATGGATTTTCTCATGCCATATCCTGTGTTGGAGCTTAGTTGGATGCAACAAAAGTTTGAGGAGCGTGAGAGTGTGATGGTTGGTGAGAGTCAGAGAGGAAGAGTGAAGTACGATAAGATTTGAGTGTACCAATAATGTGTCGGTACACAAAGAATAAAATGTATTTATACTTGGGGCACGTAGGGGTGCATTCACATGTACAGCTAAATAACGTGCATGTACTTTACACGGAGGTCAAAATATCCCAACAACCTTCCACTCAAAGGTTCGAAGTGAACCTCTAACCAACATCCACTAGTCGTATGCAATGCTCATGCTAAGCTTTGCTTAGATTTTTAGTGAGAACATCTGTAGGGTTGTCCTGTGTTTTGATCTTAGTTGATGTGATTTGACCATCTTCCGGAATTTGTCTAATAAAGTGATATCACACATCTATATGCTTTGTGCATGAATGATATATGGCATTCTTAGCTAGATACACAACGCTCTGGCTATCACATCCCAAAACTGCAGTACCCGTAGACATGCTGAGATCCTCTGCAAGTCTACTCAACCATATAGCTTCGTTAGTAGCTTCAATAGTTGATATGTATTCAGCTTCAGTAGTACTCACTGCGATGATGTTCTGCAACTTGGAACACCAAGAAATAGCCTCACTAGCAACTGTAAAGACATACCCGCTGGTGGTCCTATGAGTGTCCAAGTCACGTGCCATGTCTACACCACAATAACCCTGCAAACTAAGTGCACCTTGCCCATAGCAAATACACTTTCTTTGTGTACCCTTGAGGTATCGAAGAATACACTTGACAGCCTCCCAATGTATTTTGCAAGGATTTGACATAAACCTGTTAACTCCTGCCACTACATGAGCAATGTCTAGACGAGTAGCAACCATAGTATACATAAGAGAGCCATAAGCTGATGCATAAGGGACTCCCTTCATAGCATTTGCTTCCACATCATCTTTTGGGTTGTTAGCTTTACTAAGCTTAAGATAAGGAGGTAAGGGTACCCCAAAAGGCTTAGCTTCAGCCATGTTAAATCTGTCCAGTTCCTTTTCAATGTACTTTTCTTGAGATAAAAACAACAATTTCTGCATTCTATCTTTGTGGACCCTCATGCCCAAAATATGCTATGCGTTCCCCAAATCTTTCATGGAGAAAGCTGCTTTCAACTGATTTCTTAGAGCATCCAAGCTAGTCTTTCTTTTCCCAGCTAGTAATATATAATCCACATACAAAACAAGTATGATGGGACTGCCATCTATAACCTTTTTCATGTACAAGCAATGATCCGCATGGCTACGTGTAAACTCATGAGATAACATAAAAGTGTCAAACTTTTTGTACCACTATCGTGGTGCTTGCTTTAGCCCATACAGGCCGCGTTTTAGTTTACACACCATTTGCTCTTTTCGAGGAACTACAAATCCCTCGAGTTGTTTCATGTAGATTTCATCATCAATGTCACCATGCAAGAAAGCTATTTGTACATCCATTTGATATAGCTCTAAGTCCAATACAGCAGTGAGAGCAAAAAGCACACGTAGAGTGGTCATCTTCACAATAGGTGAGAAGACCTCTTGGAAGTCGATCCCTTCCTTCTGTGCACACACCCTTTGGCAACCAGTCTTGCCTTATTCTGCTGACACTTCTCAATATTCCCTCCAAGATACATCCATTTGTTTGGAAGTGGCTTCCTTCCCTTGGGCAATGACACAAGATCCCAAGTATCATTTGCATATAGAGATTTAATCTCTTCTTGCATAGCTAGCTCCCACTTATTGCTGAATTCACATGACTTGG
The DNA here is from genome assembly GCF_053477565.2 of Lygodium microphyllum. NCBI lineage: Eukaryota > Viridiplantae > Streptophyta > Polypodiopsida > Schizaeales > Lygodiaceae > Lygodium > Lygodium microphyllum. The sequence goes on along the minus strand of NC_141137.1, from coordinate 128,686,180 downwards.
CTTCTTTGTATGTAAGAGGCTCACCCTCATGTGTAAGCATCACATAATGCAAGGAGGGGTCAAACCTATGTGGTTGCTTTCTTACGCGTGTAGACCTATGTACCCAATGATCAACATTTTTAGGAATTGGATCTACTACTGGAGGTATATTATTTTGAGCATTTATTGGCTGCTATAAGCGATTTTCAGCATGCTGTTCATGCTGTACACCACCTTTATTTTCATTGCCAGCACCTGCATTTTCAAAATCAGCAAGTCTATCTTGCTGTCCATGACCTCCTTATGCTCCTATTTGTTGTCCATCATCATTTGGCTCAAAAATAATTGGCTGATCATGAGTTTCAGCATGCGGTACAACACTATGAGGCTCATTTTCTGAAGTAATAGGTGGCTGCAAACTCTGAATTTTGACATTTTGCATATGTTCATTAGAGACTAAAGTACCTTTAAGCAAATTTGCCTCATTAAACACGGCATTACGGCTGCGAATAATTTTCTTAGACTGGAAGAAATTGCTTCTCTAGTAGGTCCAGGGAGCTTGGCGCTCGAGTGGCTGTGCAAGAGGAAAGCAACGCACCATCTATGCAGCTTGAGCCACCCTCAGTACCACAAAGCAGCACTAGACCCATGGATCAGACTACAGAGCTACCCTTAGAAACACCAATGTCAAGTCCGTTGCCACTAGAACCATCACTGTCTAGCTCGATTCTACCCCAACTACCAACAGGTCTTAGGCCTTCCTATCAGCAACGTTCATTTTTATTGGTCGCCAAAAGGACCTTGCTGAGAACACGGGTGATGACTTTGTGACTTGTATCAAGCTCTTGGACAACACTTTCACCACGTTTGCTAGGAGCTATGAAAGTCTTGACCTCGGCTTGCTTGGTGAACCCCTTGCCTCTGATGTTCATTCCTTATCTTGCACTTGGGAAGAATACGAGTTCACGAGCGTAAAACTCCCCAAGGTCGCAAAGGAGTTGATCGATAATGGTGAAATCTCAAACGAGCACGCGCTCGTCAAACGGCTAACAACATCATACCGCAATCCCCAAAGCCGTGCCCACTGAGCTTGAGGAACTCACTCACCTTGCTGACTCAGACTCATTGTTCTTACAAAAATGGGGTAACCTACGTCTCCAATGGGAGAAACACAGTTGCCAAGTAATGACTAATGCTAAGCAGCGACGTGTGATTAAAACAACCGAGTATGACCCAACTTACGTAGCACCAACCTCTTTCAGGGTCTTGGCCATTACTCGAAATAAACACCCATGACCCAAGTACGTGTCAGCCCTTGTAATCTCGATCCGTGTCCTGCTCACTTGAAATACAACCGTGATTTCTACGATTGGCTTATGTCAAAGTAGATAGCACCATACTGAGCTCAACTGCCCTTGCTTCTCCTATGTCCAATCCTAGGAAGGATTCTCATCATTTCCTGAGGGGAGAGGAGGTAAAGTGATTAAGAAAACATAGGCAAGATGGAAACAAAAATACTTAATCAAAGAAGCAGGAAGGAGTAAAAAAGGGTTGGAAAGAAAATGTCAAAGATGTTTTGGAATGAATAGGTTGTTGATCTAAAAATTTCATGTCTTTAATTCAGCTTGTTCGTTCTCTTCATGAAAGCAAAATCAATTTCCTACTTACCGAAAAGCCATTTGAGGAATACTAATGTTGGACTATAGTAAATGACAGGTACCCATAATGGCAGGGCAAGATAAAGGTGGCAAGCTTCCTTTCACAGAAGAAGAGCAGACTAGGTACAGCTTGAGTGTCGAGACAAGAGACTTTAGCCATTTCACCTTCAAGCACACACTGAACTGGGATGAAGCCATCCTAGAGGAGCCGATTGTAAAGCAGCTGGTGGACAAATGTGCCCTCTGGAAGTATGTGGAGAAAGTATGGCAAGCACTTGAGTACATCATGTGCATAGAGTTCCTGAGAAGCTTTAATGATGCGAGAAACTGTGGCACAATAATAGTTAGGACAAGAGAAGAAGAACACTAAGTGGAGGTGCCCCTAAGTGCTGCAATGGTGGAGAAGGCCCTAGGTTTGGCCCCCAAGAAAGAAAAATGCCATCAAAGAGACGTGTACGCAATGTTAGGTGTAAATAAGAATGATGTGCACACAGTGGACAGGATAAGTCTCTAAAACATCCCAAACCTAGAGGTGAGGATGCAAGTGAAGATAGCCCATGCCCTCTTCTTGGGACAAAGGTACAACATATTGATGAATAGGATTGGCATGCCACTGCTGCAGAGCGTAATCAGAGGGTCCCCTAAAGAAGTGGATTGAAATGGGTTTGTCTTAAAAACCATCAAGATCTTGGCCACGGTCCTAGCCACAATCACAGCACCAGCAAGGGGGGAGTCCCCAGCCTCAATGGCTAGATTAGCGCATAAGAAGCATGTCTCCAAGGCCTCCACGATCAGATTCGGCAGAGTCTTAATGGTTATCATCCAAGAGGCCATAAAGGAGGTAGAAGGAGTTGAAGAGGAGGTAGGAGAGACACCCTAGCAGTTGACGCGCCCTATTATAGAGCAATCCTATGAGAGAAGCATCAACGACCAGGGAGAGCAAGAAGTGCAGGCTACCTAGAAGGAGGCTAGGGTACAAGAGAAGAAGAAGGCCATGAAGCCCCAACAACAAAGGAGAGAGGAGATGACGAAGGAAGAACGGGCGGAGTTGAAAAGAGCCCAAAAAGAATCCAAAAGAGCAGAAGAAGAACGAAGGAGCAAAGAGGAGGAAGAAATTAAGAAAGTGAGGGAAGAATCAGAGAGAGCTGAGGAGAAGAAGAGCAGAAGAAGAGGCTGAGGAGCTAAGCAGAAAGGAGGATAAAGACATGGTGGAGGCCATGCACAGGTCCGTAGAGGAGACTCGTGGTGCGGAACAAATGGCCACCTTCAATCCACGACATGAAGGTGAACCAAGTGGTAGTGCTGAAGCAGCCCCAGTTGTTGCATGAAAGGGCAAAGCCCCGTCACACCCCCTCCCTTCGACTCTCACACCTCAAACTGCCACCATTACCTCCACAACACAAGAGGCAGCGCTTGCCATGAACACCACTCAACTCATGTCCATGATGCAGTTCCTGGTTACGAAAGTACAAGAGATAGTGCCAGCGGCAAGAGCCAAAAGGTCGGCTACAACAAACGTGGAGTCCATGCAAGACCCAAAAAGGCAATGGTTGGAAGCATCCACCACCAGAGCACCACCTACAGTGCCCTTAGCTACGGACTACGATGCCTATGTAGCTGAACTTCTAACCCAGCTAGAGAAGGCTAAGGAGGGAAAAACGGCCATGACTATAGAACTAGAGGTCGAAAGAGAAGTTTCTGCGATGCCAAGGCTTGAGATAACACGGCAGGCCATAGAACATCAGAAAGAAATTCCAAACCTGAAAGAGCAACTTAGTGCCAAAGAAAAGGAGGCACAAGAGAATGAAGATCTCGTAAGGCAAAGGCTAGAGGATGAAGTCCAAGACTTAGTGGCTGAGCAACGGAGCCACAAGTTGCTCATCCAACAATACGCTAAGCTCCAACAATGAATGGCAAGGGTGGAAGCGATGAATATGGAACTACGAGATAGCCAATGGAAAGGAGACCAGACATCAGAAAAACAATGCCAAGAATAGGAGGATGCCTTGATATTCAAGCTGTAGTTAGCAATGGAGGAGCAAGGTAGGCTAGAGAGAGAGATACGAGTTGTGTCGAAGGAGAAGGAAGATGCCATAAAAGAAGCCACCAAGAGCGTGCACGACAACCTACGAAACACCCAGCAAGAAGTGGAGGGACTAATGGCCATGGCCATGACCGAAAGAAAACTGTGCTTGGCAAAGCTAGAAAGCCACGTAGAATTACTGAAGATCTTTCAGAAAGGCTTGCAGAAGCCAACCAGTAGTTCTCAGTGTCCGATCAAGATAGAAGAATAGTCAAAGAGCAACTAAACTACCGGGATAAAGAGAAGACCCAAATGTCAGAAGTGTGAAACGAGCAACAGTAGATGGTAATGATGCTATCTTAGGAGATGGAAATGGGTAAGGAAGTTTGGAAGAGAAGGCACAACAGTAGGAGAGGCACAACTTTGAAAGAGTGCGAGGATTGACAGAGCGCCTGACAATGGCAGGGTGCGAGACAGTGCTGACAATGGCAGAGTGCGAGATGATGCTGACAGAATCCAAAGCTGAGGCCATTGAAGCATGCTCCAACACGCAGAGACAAGCTTTTTTGAGCACAGTGCTTCATGTCACACAAGTTGAAGGCGAGGATTCGGTGGAGAGAATGAAAAGGAAGCTGGAGTCAAAAGCTAGCAGTTGAGGAAGCCCACCTTTCCCCACTCTTTTTTGACATTGACCTAAGAATAGATTGCTACGCTATGGCTAGGCTCATGATGAGGGCAACCCTGCTTCCCTCTTTTTGTACAAGGATCCTTGAGGAAATGAGCGATAGCCACTTTACGAGATGCAATCATCCTTTCTTATCAACCACACCTCTTAATGCAAAGGCTAGTATCAAGGAATACGTGTAGAGCTGCGCCTTGACTAAGTCCCTAAGACCACCTCACGAATTGTCTGGGGAAGATTAGGGTAGAGCCTAAGAGCACCCCTCGCATCAAAATGTTGGCTATAATCATCTACTCAAAAAAAAAAAAAGAGAAAAAGAAAAAAGAAAAAGAAAAAAACAAAGAAAGAAAAAGTGGAAACATATGAACCGCCCAAAAGCATCTTGAGTGCCCCAATCGCTGCATCTAGGGTTTCCATACCTAGCCCCGTCCCCCGTTGCACATGCTTAGGGCACACCAAGGGCAAGACATTCTCCCAGACATGTCTCCCTAAGCGATGCATCGCACATACGACGATACACGAACTGGGTTCTCAAGTGTGGGACACCACCGAGGGCTTGTCCAAGGACCCCATCTCCCAGTTCCACAAGCACGTGCACCACGCACCACATGGCAGAGCAAACACCCCCAAGTAGTGCACCTTCTTTTCTTTCCAGGTACAAACAAAGGCCCCAACCACCGGCTTCAGAGGCCCCATCATCCATGCAACACGCCCGCTCCCACCACCTTAATCGGATGATTCATTTCTTTCCAAGCCCAATTCCTCTACAGCCCTGTCATCATCGACTTACACGTTTGCCCTTTCTCATTGAACCTTCATCGACTCAAAACCGCAACGTCTTGGAACTAGCACCTGCCTAAGAAAGGAGCCATGTTATGCGATAACGTTTCCATGTAGGCAAACCAAGGTAGAGACAGACCAAGGTAGCCCGAGTCAAAAAGTGAATGAAAAAGCTCATTTGGAACAGCGCACGAGAAGGCAGCCATGGAGTGACAAAAGACAGATCTATCCAACACCATCTTAAATTTCAAAGATGGATCGTACCACCCGCCATCCTCCAAGCAGGATTCCGTCCAACACCATCTTAAATTTCAAAGATGGATCCACCATCCGCCTCTCTCCACGTAGGGATCCGTCCAACTTTATCTTCAATTTCAAAGGACAAATCCCCTCAACACCAGCAACAAAAAAAGGACCCGCCCCAACTACATCTTCAATTTCAAAGGTCGGTCCATCCAACACCATCCCCCGCAAGGGTCCAACTTCTACACATCAATGCCATGGATCTGGCACTAAACTATGAGGGGGGTAATGCTAATTTCGGCATAAGAAGAAAGCGGAAAAAAGTGGAGAAGCGCAAGTCGGGACCTAAAAGAGGTGGCCCACGAGGAAATTGGACACAACGAAAGAGGCAGAAAGGAGAACAACTAAAAGGGCAAGGGTGGCCTCAAAAATCAAGTCAAGGGTAAAACTGCATTTTAAAATACAAGGCGCCCCTACAACTGTTGTAAAAGAGCGCTAGGATTCCTCCTGTGCAAATCGTAAAGGTAGATAGGCGGTAGGATTGAGCTAGGAAGTTAGGGCAAAGGGAAAAAGGGCCTAGACCATGGCCGACCATGGTCAACCATGTAAAAAGGGGATGACTACCCAAGGGAAAGAGGGCATGTATATAAGCCAAAAAGTTAATGGAAACTCTCATTCTTGGTGTGTGGCAAAAAGCTTCTTCTTCTTCTTTTCTTCTTCTTGCCTTCTTGTGTGCGCTTGAATGAGGGAGTGTGAGAGAGTGAGGGATCGAGTGTGTGAGAGTGAGGGATCGAGGAGAAGAAGCTCCCCATCTCCTCTCTTCATCTTCTTCTCTCCTCTTCTCTTCTCTTGTCTCGCGCGGCTATGGAGGATAGAGCTTGACAGAGAGGGATTGAGGTTGCTTGAGCTTGCCTCAAGGTTCGTGGAGCTACCGAAGTGTAAGAAAGAGGAGGGTACTCGATCGAGCATCTAAGTAAGCTCACTACACCCCAAAGGTAGAGAGAGTGCATCGGCTATGTGAGAGGTAGCCATGGCTGCTTGACTTGAAACGCTTGACCAATAAGTGGTCTGTAGGTCTCGGGGGTTGAGCGAGAGAGCTCCCTTCAATCATCTACACTTGTCGGCTTTACATGTGTGTCCTTGATGCTACTTGAGCATGAGACATCTTTGCATCTACAAGGGAGGCTTCGGTTTCAATATGGAGGTTCTGGTGAGGCTCTCGTAGCTTTAGAGTGGTGTGCCAAGAAGAAGTTGAAGGCCTAGTATTACCACTGTGGTAAAAAGGGACACTTGTGGAAGGACTGCAAGGAGTTAGCAATTTTTGAGAAGAAGAAAAAGGAGAAGCACGATCCTAACTTCTCTGATGAATTATCCTTTTCCTCCAACTCCGACTGTGACTCTGATCTCAGGATGAAGGAAAAGTCCAAGGGGTAGAAGGGATTCACTTCTTCAAATCAAGGGAAGGGCTTGGTTGCCAATTTCTCTCTTGCTTTCTAGCGAGTTGATGGAGTTATCCCTCACGACTCACTAGTGCTAGAGAGGGTTGTGAGCTAGGGTAGTCAAATCTTATCTATACAGGTATACATGTGCACATGTTCTTGAGAGGATGGATTAATCAGAGTCAGGCATGTTCAAACCCTAGAGCCAAGATTGACATCGAGATTCATGATGAGCTAGTATTTGACAAAGAGTGGGATTGGTTTCTACTCTGAGCTCACATGAGAGGACACTTTGGTGATCTGGCCAAAGGCAGGGAATTTTTAGTAATGTATGTTCAGAGGTATTTTTGATAGGATGGTCTTATATTCTATTATGAGACATTGTTGACACACATAGAGACTTGCTATGGTTCGTCTCTATTTCGCGAGCTGGTACGATCAACATTGATATCTACGTTGGTGATTCTATGTTATATGGACTATGAGAGTCATTATCATTGTAGCATTGTATATATGAGCTCATGAGTGAGTTTGGGCCATGCCTTGTATATCTAGCTATTTTAGGCATTTTATTGTGGCATGTATGATGCATATTTGGGGATTTATTGCTGGTCGACCAACATTATATGCTGCCTAGCCAACTTAATGCATCATTTGCATTCTTTTTGGCCTATTTATTTGGGCTCCTTCTCCACATTTAGCCATTTATCTCACTTGTAGATCTAGTGTGTGCCATGGTAGAGAGAGAAGCTAGTGCCAATGCCCGTGCAACCAGTGACTCACTATTGTAAGTGATTGGTGTCTTGTGTTTGGTATATGGATTTCATTTCTTGAGCACTCTTTTGAGTTTTCTTTTTTGTAGTGTTCTCTTTTTTTTTCTCTTCTATCTTGTATTGAGAATTTTTTTTCAACACTTGCTTATGCTTCCATTGTTGCATCACTTCTGACAAGATCTTTATACCCGACATTCCCATTGCAGTTGCATCTTTACCTTGGTACAACTCCTACTTCTTGGGCTAGTCGTAAGGAGTCGTAAGCAAGTTTGCATGTTGGACAAGTACAAGTGGTCAGATATATGTATGTCTCATACACATACTTGGGAACAAAGCACATGTATTGGCTGAGAATGCAATAGTGTTTATTGCTGCAAATTTTCAGTAAAAATTGGTTGCACTACAGGTCATTGAAGTGCATTACATGTTGGAATTTTGGGGTGATTGACTCTAAACATCAAATCTTGTTTTTCAAAGCTGAATATTTTGGAATGGCAAACATAGAAGAGAAGGATACTATCACCCAGATAGTAGGTGAGAAGATGGACTACAAAAACTTTTTTTAATGGAAGTTTAGGATGTCAAACTTCTTGATTGGTGGTCGCTTCCATAGCAGAGGTTAAGTATATGATTCTCTTTGATGGCACCACTGAGGTCATCTACTTGAAGGGCTTATTGGCAACACTTTAGTTTCCATGTGTTACAATGATGGTAATCTACTATGGCCAGCAGAATGGATTGCACTTGGTGGTAGCTCTATCATCACACCTTGGATACGGAATGTTGAAGCACATTTTCATTTCTCTAGAGAGCAGGTTGAGATAAGCAATATTCACCTAGAGTTGGTGCCTTCATTAAACCTTTTTGAGGACATATTGACCAAGGCGGTGAATTGGCCAGTGCTTCAGTATTCACTATCTAGGATTGGCTCAGTGTGGGTGCATCCTCATCCACCCTTTAGATTAATGAGGATTCTAGGTTTTTCTTCTAGTTTGAGAGGGGATGGCTTTTTTCTCTTAATGGTCAAAGGGTGTTGTTTATAGTTTCTTTGTTTTCGACATTATATATTTTGTCTTTGTATCTTCATTTAAATCATCAGGGCGACTCTAATTATGAAAGGATGCTTAGGCAAGTGAACAATTACCTCGCGAGGGCATTGTCCATGTGGCACTGTTGCATAACATCTTGCATGAGCATGATGACACTTGCATTGTTTTGGATCTTTTTTTTTTTGCAAATAAAGTGTGGCTAATTATATTACTTCAAAAAAAACCTGAATACAAAGAAGTCCTTATGCTCAATAAACCAAGCTAGAGCTTGTGACAGTCACAGATACATCATATATACAAGCCTCTCAAGGCGATCTAGGGGGGATAGAGGCTAGAAGCCATGGAGGGGGGGTGTATGGCCATCTGGGGTTGCGTGCCTGCATCACGAAGAACAGGTCCTAGCCGCCCCAAGTACGCATGAAATGACCTCGAATCTCTTGATGAGCCTTGGATTCGCCTTACACATAATCCCATCGGCCTCAAAGGGAGTGGATGATGGAGATCGAGAGCTCCGCTAGGGTCGCCTGTATTGAAAGTCTCTCTCTGCCGAAAGCCACCTGACACCACGCCTTCGAGATATGCCAACCAGTAAGACTCCCTATGATTAACCATACCTCATAGCGGTCTACTGTGGGCTCCAGTACTTGGCGGATGGGTAGAGCCTCTAAACCCACCACTACGCACGACCTTGCCTGGATCATGAAAATTGTGTCCTACATCTCGACCTCATACAGAAGGTGACGGCCCTGGCTAACCGCTTGCCAACAGAAAGCACCCCAAGAGATACATCCAAAGCTGGGTGCTATGCGGCGCAAGATGCGGCATACTCCTCTCCACACAAGCTTCGCCGCCTCACAAGACCAAAGGCAGTGCTTTGGGGTTTCCATTGATTGCCGTGTGCAACACTTACAAACTCCCTCCTTCTGCATCTGGGCAAGCCAGCTTCCCACTGTGCCACCAGCTCCATAAAAAATATGATATCCTCCTCGGCCTCTAGCTGTCCCATAAGCAGCGCCAGAAGGTCTGTCCGAACAGCTCCGTGATGTTGTGCTCTGCCCAGTGCCTGCTACGTGACGGCGCCCCAATCCATGTCCTCCCGCATCAGTACGTGTCTGCTTATCCTGGCGGTGTACTCCAAGAACCTCGGTGGCTTCTTGGCGACCGTAGTGGCCGGCCAAAGCCACTCTCTCGGATCCCACTCCAACTCCTCAAGTGGCCTTCCTTTCCAGATCCAGAGGTGCCACTCCCTGAGCTCCTACCAAAAGACCAACAGGTCCAGCCGCCATGTCTTCCCCTGAAGGCCAAACACTCGGATCCTCTTCCATCAAAGGACAGCTAACCCCTCATCCTGGTGCCCTCTGTCAAGAGCCAGATGCCCCCCCTCCTGCACTGTGAAAAAGGTCCCAGGTGGAGCGCCACCCACTTTTCCTACCACTTGTAGGGAGATGCCAGTTGGTGAAAACCTAGTAGCCCATACCTCCCCGGGCTCTATCGGCTCTCGAATCGGGGGGGGCAAGCAACTCCTAAGGTATCACTGCGTCTATCTCCCTTCTCCTCAACTCCACTCCTCGCTGGCAACCTGATGCATGCTTCAGCACCTCCTCGTCCACCATCCTGTACACCTCCCGCCATGTCCTGATAGTACGAGCTAGCAACCTCCCATCCAGCCCATTGGATGTGGGGGCGCTCGCCAATCTGTGCCCCTTCCCGATCCCTAACCTGGGGGTTCCAAATCACCGGCTGACGGTCAATCTCCTCCTGGCAGCGTGGGGGGCTGTGGATAAGGGCCTTGCGGAGGCCCTGCCACACACGGAGCAAGCTGCGTAGGAAGGATAATCTAGGGGGGGTGATCTGGGCTGACGTGAAGATCCATCTCAGGGACGGCCTCCACTCACCCCCAAGCCTCGGTCTACAATCCTGAAGACTCTCCTACAATAGGACCTTCCAAGTCTGCCCTCCCGGTGTGAGGCCTCGGACAACTAGCTTGCCCAGGAAGGCCATACTCTGATACTCTGGGTCTATGATCCCAAGCCCTCCCTCTGACCGATGTCGTATAATGGTCACCCACGCCACCTTGGCTTTGGAATCCCTGGAGCCGTCTAACCTGGACCAAAGGAAATTTCGCACTAGGTGGCGACGTTGCATTATGCAGGGGGAGAAGAAGCACCAACACGGGGCGATGTACTAGGCCATCGCTAGGAGGACCTGGTTAACTACCAGGGCTCTGCCAGCTTGTGAGAGGTGAGCCATTCTCTAGTAGGTCAGCTTCCTCTGAATAGAATCGAGGACTGGAAGAAACTGTTGGGCAGGAGTGATATCGAGTCCAACCTGGAACCCTAGATACCGAACAGTCTATTCTCTGCTCACCCATCTAAATCCCAGGTGAACGCCCCACTCCGTGCTAGAGTCCAGGTCTGTGAGGAAACCAACCGACTTTCACCAGTTGATTTTCGCTCCTACTACACAACCGAACACCTTAAGAGCCAACCTTACTCTTTCAAGCATCAACTCGTCGTCCTCTATGTAAAATGCTGTATCATCTGCATACTCCAAGTCTAACAACTCGGTCTCCTCTCTTATAAGAAGTCGAAGGCCATGTAAACCGCTCACATGTGACCTGAGGAAGTGAGAGATCGCCTTTGCAAAGAGAAGGAACAGGTACGGGACCAGGGGGCAGCCCTGTCGGACCAATCTCTCCAGCCGAAACTCCTCCCCTTGCCTCCCTCCTATGAGAACCCTGCTGGTGGCCAATCTGTAAAGTGCGGAGACCCCGGAAATCCAAGCCTGGGGGAAACCTAACCTCACCATGGTGTCCTCTAGGAAATCCCAATCCACCCTCTCATAGGCTTTCTCAAAGACTAAGAGTAGTACGACGAGTCTCTATCCACTGTGCTAGGCCCACTCTGTCGCCTCAAAGAAGGTGAATACATTGTCCAGGATGCTCCTATCCTAGACAAAGCCTGTCTATGTGTCATGGATGATGTCAAGAAGCAAGGGGCGTAGTCACCTACCAATCATCTTTGCCAGCGCCTTATACGCCACCGACAGTAAGGTAATCGGTCTCCACTGGGAAAGCTCCAACAGGTCTCTCCCTTTGGGGAGAAGACTAATAAGGCATGCCGATAGACTCCATGGCATCTGTCGTGAAGTGAAAATCTCCTGAAAGGTCAATAGTAGGGGGTCCTTCACCACTTCCTAAAAGGTAGTGAAGAAAGCCTTAGAGAGGCCATCCTTTTCCGGGTATTTCTGCCCGTCCACTGGGAAAGCTCCAACAGGTCTCTCCCTTTGGGGAGAAGACTAATAAGGCATGCCGATAGACTCCGTGGCTTCTGTCGTGAAGTGAAAATCTCCTGAAAGGTCAATAGTAGGGGGTCCTTCACCACTTCCTAAAAGGTAGTGAAGAAAGCCTTAGAGAGGCCATCCTTTTCCGGGTATTTCTGCCCGTCCTGTGTATGGAAAGCCTCCTCTAGTTCCTTCTCTGTGAAGGGGGCCAGGAGGGAGCGTCCCATCTCCTCTGTGACAAGGGACAGGATATTATCCCAAACCTGCTGTCTACTTCTCTGTCCTCTAGCTAAGGCTGTCTCCTACTGGAAGAGGCGACTATAGTAGTCGATGGCAATCTCCATCACCTCGTCTGGGCAAGAACGGATCCTCCCATACTAATCTCGAAGGTTGCGTCTCTACTCTCCTAAGGTGTGAGGCTGGTGCACCCGAAAAAACTCCGTGCACATCATGTCCCCCTTCCGCGCCCAGAAAGCTGCTGAGGTGCGGAAAGAGAACTCAGAGTGCCTATCCTCTAGACCAACTATGGCTGCTCGCGCACGCACCTCCTATGGGTGGAGAGTGGGATCCCCTGGTGCTACTTGTAATAATCTTTGCATGGCTGCAAGGTCTCGTCGAAGTGCTCTCTCCTCCTCCTAGCTCTGTTGCCTGGCCTGTATGGCTGCCTCTTGGCAAATCCTGCTCGACCCAACTAGGGCTTGCAACCTCCTCTACAATCTGGCCCCACTCTCTGGTCCAAATCTGCTCTATCTGTCTGGTCACCTTCTCCCTCCTATAGATCGAGCCAGGGATCCGACAAGATCGTGAATCTAGGGCAAATGCTAGGGGATCTAGTGTTAGGAGAATCAGGCAATGATCGGACAATGTGGTGCCCACCAGCAACTGCCCAATTTGGCCGCCTTGAGAGCCTTCCCACTCTCCCACATAAAACCTGCCTAACCACTCTAGCAGGGCTCCACCTAGCCATTTGTATCCCCAAGACAAGTCCAGCGGCCTCTCCCTCCTGTGGAAGGCACGGTCTCTCCAAGCATCGCGTGCTTCTATTGCTAGTAGAAACACCTCCCATGCCTCTTGCTCCTCCCTGGTCATGCCCTGGTAGTTTCTCCCTCTGCCCTACTGGTCCTCCAAAGCCTCCAGGTTGTTGAAGTCTCCTCCAACAATCTAGGAGTCCACCTCTGGGAGTCCTTCCGTGATCTCCACCCAGAACCTACAGCGTGCCCTAACCTCCATAGGGGCATAGATATTAAGGACTCCAAGGCATGAGTCCCCGATATCTAATCTGATCCATAGCACCCTCCTTGCCACTATCGTCCCATGGTCTTGAACACAAGCAGTAAGACTCGGACCAATAGAGGTGCACACGCCTCTACTTCTACTATGGGCACCTATGGTGTACTCCCAGTAAGTGTGTAAGTTGCATGGGAGTACCTTCCCTATCCACTAGGCCTGAGCGAGGGTGAGCTTGTGCTCCTGTAGAAGTAAGATGTTGATCCGTCCAGCCAGGGCAGGCTGCAGCTCCTATCGAACAATCAATTTCTTGGAACCACGTGCCCCACTGTAGTGGAGGCTATTCACATTCTAGGATGCAAGGTGTAAGCTCAAAGGGAAACCTGTGATTGCCCAAACAGGCATCTGTTCGGTGTAGAGGCTGCTGATGAGGAGGAGCTATGAAGCATGCAGGTGCGCTCTGCTGCCGGTCTGGACGGCGAGCTCCATTCCCCCATGGTGGCCCTCGGCCGGACCATAGGGGTTATAGACGTTCCAGGTGGTACTACCAATGCATCTATCAGCCATACGGAGAGTCAAGACTCTGTGCACTGGTAGAAACCGGCCGCGTGTGCTAGGGGCCACTCCATCACATCCCTCGGAGCCCTCCACTGTGAAGAGGCTCGGAAGATAGTGCTCAGGTGAGGGACCTCGGCACTAGCCCACCAGTTAATGTCCATCATGCAACTAGGCCATTGCTGTGCAAACAATGCTAGTTCCTCTTCTGCCATCCACTGGAAGGTGTGGTCCGCCACCTGACTCTTTAACTCTTCCTCTATCTGTGTCATTGTCTACTCCCCTAAGTGAGAGGGCTAAAGAAAAAAAGCATAGTTTGGTCCATCTGGTGGTGCTAGAAAATGGACCTTGCCCCTTCTTGACTTACGAACCATGGAGATCCCCACCTATAGAGGTAGTGGGAACTCTCCACGCTCCGCAACTCTGAAGTAGGACCATGGGCCACTGCGGAAGAACTCTTGTGGCAATAGGTGAGCCTATCTCGGGAAAGTGTGACGGGCAGCAGGGGTGGATGAGCTGGTGGCTGTATGGGAGGGGGAGGACTGCTTGTGTGAAGAGGATGTAGGTGTGTGTGGCTCATCACCTCCTGCGGTCGGAGGGGGGGTGGGTCTAGGGGGGCTTGCCCGAACCAGGTGCAGATCAGGGGGGGTGCTCGGTACCGAAGGTGGTGGGGGGGAGGATGATTGAGGGATGGTGGGATGGATGGAAGTACATGGCAGGTGTGGGGGGCTGGGGTTCCTGGAAGTGGGGGGCTGTGGTGGGCAAGGGTCAGTGGGGGGGGGGGGGGGGGGCCATGGGATTTGGAGGGCGGTGGGTGTGGGGGCTGTGGGGACTCAGGAGAGGTAGTCTGTGGCGCAGGTGGTGGATGTGGGGGGTTGCGGTCCTACCGGGTGGGGTGGGTAGGGGGGTTGTGGAGTGCTCTACCGAGGGGGCATCACACGCCCCCTCGGCAGAGCACTCCATAGGGAGTAGGGGGCGTCACACGCCCTCCTACTCCTTGTCGAGGTTGGGTCTGAGACGCTGGCTGTGCCCCCCCTTGTCGTCTCTCTCTTTGTCATCTCCTAGACCCGTGTAAAACCATCAACATCCACTTGCGAGCCTATTGGCAGAGCCACCTTGGCTCCAAAATGCATGCAACCTGTTGCTTGATGCCCAAAGTCGTGGCAGCGCAGGCATTGCCCTAGCTGCCCCGTCACAATGACCTCCTACCTAAACGAGTGCCCGCCCGCCTCAATCTCTCGGAACTGTGGGATATTCTTGACCTCTTTCACTGCTACCCATAGTTTTGGGACTCATGCCGCTGTCACTGCATCCGCGAAGGACGCGGGAAGGATAGTGCTGAAGAGCCGATCAAAGTCTTCCACCAACTGGCGATACTCTATTGCGAGGCCGGGGAAAAGAAGGGTGACTGGGTGCCGAAGAAACCTATTGTGGAGTGCAAATGCCTTCATAGTAAAGCCATTGTACTAGGGGACCATGTATATGACCCCCTTCGTGGACGCATACGGTGAACTAGCAAGTAACTCGCGAGCTGTGTCATTCGAACTAAGTCGGACCATGAAGATCCCTTGGCCCAGTAGGACCGCCTCCACGATCTGTGCTGTGCCGATGCGCAGCGTGGAGTGAAGCCAGTCCCGAAGCTTGGCCCTAGCTGGAGAATGTCCTATTACCTGACCATAAATTGTTGTTTCCTTGAGCTCCATTTCCTTAGCTCAGACGGCTAAGAGCTACTCCTCAGAGAGAACGACGCGCAAGGTGTTTGATTGGGGGGCACTTTGCTGAGTGCGCCAGCATCTAACCAGAGGTTTCCATTGCACGTCCCTTCTGTGAGACAACCAATCATGTCGCGGTGCTACCTGGTAAGGGGGTGGTTGCTGTAGATAGAGGGAACAACTAGGGGATGGGGGGATCAATCGCAAGGGGAGGGGGTGGGGGGCAGCGAATTGTCAGGGCGTCGGGGAACGGCCAAGCAGGTGGGGGAAAACAACATAGGTAGAATTTAACCTTCTTCAAGCCGCTAGCCTATTGCACACATTTTGGTGGCAGCATAGGTAGATTTTCTCTCTCCTTGCATGTCTAAAATTCATCCGACATCCACACAGTGGTGTGTTCACTGTTGTCAGACGTCTTTGGGGGCTGCCTTGCTGTGTCTCAGGATCCGTTGGAGTAGACACACTCTCTAGCTTATTACCTTTGCCACAATCCTTGAGACATGAGAGTTTGAGATATAGTATTCATTCACTGCATAGTGTGTTTGTTGCATGAGAATTGTGTTATTTTGATTAATTCAATTTGGATTATTAACTGTGTTGATTGTCTTTGAGTTACATTAACCATAAGTGTGTTCTATTATTAGTTTGCATCATGTTCTACATTTTAACCTTCTTCAAGCTGCTAGCCTATTGCACACATTCTGGTAGCAGCATAGGTAGATTTTCTCTCTCTTTGCATGTCTAAAGTTCATCCGGCATCCACACAGTGGTGTGTTCACTGCTGTCAAACGTCTTCAGGGGCTGCCTTGCTATTTCTCAAGATCCGTTGGAGTAGACACACTCTCTAGCTTATTACCTTTGCCTCAATCCTTGACACATGAGAGTTTGAGATATAGTATTCATTCACTGCATAGTGTGTTTGTTGCATGAGAATTGTGTTATTTAGATTAATTTAATTTGGATTATTAACTGTGTTGATTGTCTTTGAGTTACATTAACCATAAGTGTGTTCTATTATTAGTTTGTGCTTTATTGTGCGGTTTGTTGGGTGTAAAAGCCCTTTATGTTCTCCCGTGCATATATTACTTCACACACATGAACTCAACCTAGTGGGTGTAAGTGTACCGTATCCTAAGTATAAATATATTCTTTTATACTTTGTGTACCACAGTGGTACACACCTTTCCATTGACTCACTCTTATTCTCTCTCATTGTTCAGTACTATTAAGCACCTTGATTAATTTGCCTACTCTGTGTGTATGTGTGTGCGCGCGCGTGCACTTCCACTTCTACTTGACAAACTGGTATCAGAGCATTGATTCACCAGCAGTCACAATTGTTGCACAGGCACTAGTTGTGATTAGAAATAGTCTTCAAGCTAGGCTATAGAGGCGATGGTACTGTTGAAGATGCGTGTCGACAGACTGACGGGCGCCAAGTCGCAGAGGCAACAGCATTGCTACAGGCATAGCAATCAGCATGGGCTGCTCGGAGTAGGTCAGACGGACTGATGAAGGAAGTGTGTGTGGTGGGCGCCAGAGACGGATGAAGGCAGGTCGACGGGAACTGACGGGTTGACGAGTGCATGGCGGCGATAGTCCACAAGGCCAGGCGGCAAACACAGAATGCGTAACGGGCCGACAGGGGCCATGGACAGTAAGGCAGTAGGTCAACGTTATTTTTAAAATTTGGAATTTTTCTTTTGGCTTGCTCTCTCTTCTCCCAGGTGTTCACGTGTGCAAACGGAGACCACAAATTTGTGCAAATTTGTTTCTTAAAATTTGGGGCTTTTCCTAGATTTGGTGCATGACACAACTTTCATAATTCATGATCCACAAGTTGTAGACATTGAGTACACGGCTTGGAAATTTTGGGCATTTTCAAATGCAAGTGAATTTTTTTTTCTTGTTTGAGCCAATTTCTTTGAAATTGTGCACTCTTGGACCCTGAAATTTGGGGCTTTTGCAGAATTCGTGAAATTTCAGCAATATTTGCCCGTACTTGATGCTCGGGAAGATGTATTGATGCAATTGGAGTAGATTCATTGCAAAATTTTTTGGGGCTTTTCACATTGGTGATATATTTTGAGCCAATTTGAGACTGGACAGTGAAATTTGCAGCAGATTCACTGCTGAGTGGGAGTCTTTTGACTTTTGGATGCTTCAAATGTTGAAAAAGTACAGCTTCTCTTAGCACATGTATTGCTAAATACTCACTATGCAATGAAACAGTGGTAAATACAACATTTGGGTCATTGCATTTGGAAATTTTGGTGATGTATTACTGAAGTGGGAGTTGTCTTTAATGCAATGTATTAGATTTGATTCATGTATATGTTGTAATCAGTACTTGAGACTAAAATTGTAGCTAAACATTTGCTTCTTGGACATCTTGGAAGTACAAGAGTATGTACCTCTGCTGTTACAATTTAGCAACCTTGCTATTGGCTAAAAAAGCATTCAACCATTTATTGGAGTTGTATATTGCTGAAGATGGCCGGCAGTGCATCTACATCTAACACAAAGAATCTCTTTGAGATTTGTAAATCCAATGGCAATGGTTTTAATCTTTGGAAAGATCGTATGTAGGGTATACTCTTTCTAAAGGATTATGATGATGCTTTAGCAGAACATAAGCATGTTACTTTGTTAGATAAGGATTGGGCTAAAATGAATAAAAAGACCATTACTCACATTAGAATGGCCGTCATAGATGATATCTTGGTTGATATAAAGGGGCTTGATACTACCTATGTTGTTTAGGAGAAACTCAAGGCTACTTATGAGAATACAACTCTTGTCAATCAGGTACATCTCATGCCGAAGCTGGTCAACTTGAAGCTTGATGAGTCCAAGCCTGCCTCAGAGCATTTGAATGCTTTCATTGGTATTTTGAGTCAGGTACAAGATGCAGGTTTGCCAGCTTTTGATCCTAAATTGAGGGCTATCTTCTTGCTCATGACCTTGCGTGCACGATTCATGGGAAGCATTGGTTGTGTCATTGAGCAATAACCCCAACTTGACATTTGATGGTGTGCGTGGTTAGGTACATCTCATGCCGAAGCTGGTCAACTTGAAGCTTGATGAATCCAAGCCTGCCTCAGAGCATTTGAATGCTTTCACTGGTATTTTGAGTCAGGTACAAGATGCAGGTTTGCCAGCTTTTGATCCTAAATTGAGGGCTATCTTCTTGCTCATGACCTTGCGCGATTCATGGGAAGCATTAGTTGTGTCATTGAGCAATAACCCCAACTTGACATTTGATGGTGTGCGTGGTTCTATTCTCAATGAAGAGATTAGATGCAAGAGAAGTGGAGAAAACAATGGATCAGCCTACAATGTAAGAGGAAGACTTGAAAAAAGATCTAATGATAGAAATAAAAACAAAAGTCGTAGCAAAAGCAAGAAAAAACATCAAGATGTAACTTGTTATCAATGTGGTCGCAAAGGGCATAAAAAGCTCAATTGCAGGTACTTTAAAAGGGAACAAGAACGCAAGAAGCAAGCTAATGCAAAAGGCAAAAAGAATGACAAGGATGGTAGTTTTACCCCTAAAGAGACTGAAAAAGTAAGTGTGGTATCTAGTGTTCTTATTGAGGAAATAGAAGAGGATAAATATGCTGATTTGCTGGTTGCATTTTTAGATCCGCTTGCTATGATAGTGGAGGACATGTATATCACTAAAATGGATGTGATAGATGATGTTGTTGTCAGCTCATGATGGTTTGTCACAATCGTGGATTGTTGACAACGGTGCTTCATTTCATGTAACTCCATCGTTGAAGTGCTTTTGTTCTTATGCAGAAGGTAATCTTGGAAAAGTCTACCTTGGCAAAATCATGCATGTGATATTGAAGGAATGGGCACCATACACTTGACTCTAGAAAATTGTTAAGAATTGATTCTTCATGATGTTAGGTGTGTACCTGGCATCAAGAAGAGCTTGCTTTCTATTGGGCAATTAGAGAACAAAGGTTACTTCACTATTTTTGTTAGTGGAATGTGGAAAATACAGAAAGAGTCTATGCTAGTCTACTAGAGGTGGTAAAAAGGGGACTCTGTATTATCTCTATTGCAAGGCACTTCCTGGAAAGTTTATTGCAATTGCTGAAGTACAATCACACATGGGGTTATGACACAAGCGTCTTGGACACATGAGTAAAAAGGGTTTGCGGGCACTTTCTTCACTTGGAAGATTTTATGTGAAAAACTCAAAAGCTTGACTTTTGTGATGATTGTGTTCTTGGTAAACATGTAAAGAGTCTATACTCTCATGGAGTCTTTGGGAAGGCATGTATCATGTATCTTGGATTTAGTCCATTTTGATGTATGCACCATGCCAATTAAAACTCATAGTGGTTTTCGTTATTTTGTGTCTTTTATTGATGACCATTCTAGGAAGCTATGGGTTTACTTGCTTAAGCAGAAAAGTGAGGCATTGGATGCTTTTAAAAAGTTTTATGCATTGGTTAGTACTTAAAGGGCTTAAAGTTAAAATGCCTAAGAACAAATAATGGGGGAGAGTATGTATCTAAAGAATTCAATAAGTTTTGTGATGTCAATGGGATTAAACGAGAACTTACAACTCATTATAATCCATCATCTAATGGTGTGGTTGAGCGATGACCATTCTAGAAAGCTATGGGTTTACTTGCTTAAGCAGAAAAGCAAGGCATTGGATGCTTTTTTTTTTGCAAGTAAAATGTGGCTGATTATATTACTCAAAAAATTTGATTACAACAGAGTGCTCATGCTCAACAGAATAAACTAGAGCTGATGCAAAGTCACCACTACATCATGTATACAAGGCTCTCAAGGTGGTCTAGGGGGGATGGGGGCAAGAAGCCATGGGGGAGGGGTATATCGCCAAACGGCACTGCCTACCTGCATCACGAAAAATAGGCCTTGCCCGCCCCAGGTACGCATGAAGTGACCACGGAGCTCCTGATGAGCCCTGGACTCGCCCTGCACCTGGCCCCATCGGCCACGGAGGGAGTGAATGATGGAGTTTCATAGCTCTGCTAAGGTCGCAGGTGCTGAAAGTCTCTCACCGCCGAAGGCCACCTGGCATCGCGCCTTCCAGATATGCCATCCAGTAAGACTCCCTATGATCTCCCATATCTCTGAGTGGTCTACTATGGACTCCAGTACCTGTCGGATGGGTAAAGCCTCCAGACCAACCACTACGCATGACTCTGCCTCGATCATGAAAATCGTGTCCTGCATCCCGGCCTCATACAGAAGGTGACGGCCCTGGCTAACTACCTGCCAACAGAAAGCTCCCCATGAAATATACCTGAGGCTGGGGGCTATACGTCGAAGGATACAGCATGCTCCTCTCCACACCAGCTGCGCCTCCTCACAAGACCAAAGGCAGTGCTTTGGGGTTTCTAGAAGCTGTTGTGTGTAGCGCTTACAACCTCCCTCCTTCTGCATCTAGGCAAGCCAGCTTTCCACCCCCAAACCTCCATGTGCCACTAGCTATAAAAAATACGACACCCTCCTCGGCCTCTAGCTATCCCATAGGCGGCGCCAGAAGGGCTCCGTGATGCTGTGCTCCGCCCAGTATGTGCTGCGTGACGGCGCCTAGTCCATATCCTCCTGCATCAATACATGTCTACCAATCCTAGCAGTGTATTCTAGGAACCTGGGTGGCTTTTTGGCAACCATAGAGGCCGGCCATAGCCACTCTCCTGGATCCCACTCCAGCTCATCATGTGGTCTACCCTCCCAGATCAAAAGGCGCCACTTCTTGAGCTCCATCCAAAAAACATAGAGGTCCAGTCGCCAAGTCTTCCCCTGAAGACCCACCACCCGAATCCTCCTCCATGAAAGGGTGGCAATCCCCTCATCCTGTTGCCCTCTGTCAAGGGCTAGACGTCCCCCCTCCTGAACGGCAAAGAAGATCCCCTGGGGGGCGCCACCCACTCTACCTGCTACCTGAAGGGGAATGCCTGCTGGAGAGAACCTGGCTGCCCATATCTCCGCGGTCTCTATCGGTTCTCGTATCGGGGGGGCAAGCCACTCCGGAGATATTGCTGCGTCTCTTTCTCTTCTCCTCAACTCCACTCCTCTCGTGCACCCTAATACTCGCTGTAGCACCTCCTCGTCTGCCATCCTGTACACCTCCCGCCGTGTCCTGATGGAACGAGTCGGGCCGGCCTCCCACCCAACCCACTAGATGTGGGGGCGCTCACCTATTTGTGCCCCTTCCCTATCTTTGACCTGGAGGTTCCAAATCACCAGCTGACGGTCTATTTCCTCTTAGCAACCCGGGGGGCTCTGGATTAGGGCCTTACGAAGGCCCTGCCACATGCGGAGTAGGCTCCGCAGGAAAGGTGTTGTGGGCGGGGTAATCTGGGCTGAAGTGAAGATCCATCTCAGGGATGGCCTCCACTCCGCACCAAGCCTCGGTTTACAGTCCTGAAGGCCCTCCTGCAGTAAGACCTTCCAGGTCTGCCCGCCTGGTGTGAGACTGCAAACAACTAGCTTGCCCAAGAGGGCCATACTTTGATATTCTGGGTCTATGATCCCAAGCCCTTCCTCTGATCGATGTCGTATGATGGTTGCCCATGCCACCTTGGCCTTGGAGTCTCTGGAGCCATCAGACCCCGACTAAAGGAAGTTCCGCACCAGGCGGCGAAGCTGCCTTACGCACGATGAGGAGAAACACCAACATGAGGCGATGTACCAGGCCGTCGCTAGGAGGACCTGGTTAACCACCAGGGCTCGACCAGCTAGTGAGAGGCGAGCCGTGCTCCAGTAGGTCAGTTTCCTCCTAATAGAATCTAGAACAGGAAGAAACTGCTAGGTAGGAGTGATATCAAGTCCCACTTGGAACCCTAGGTATCGGACGGTCTGCCCTTTGCTCACCCATCTAAATCCCAAGTGGACTCCCCACTCCGTGCTGGAGTCCGGGTCTGTGAGGAAACCAACCGACTTTCGCCAGTTGATTTTCGCACCCGCTGCAACACAGAACACATCAAGAGCCAGCCTCGTTCTTTCCAGCATCACCTCATCATCCTTTATGTAGAGTCTTGTGTCATCTGCGTACTTTGAGTCTAACAACTCAGTCTCCTCTCTCACTGGAAGTCGGAGGCCACGTAGTCCGCTCACATGTGACCTGAGGAAGTGAGACGGGGCTAGGGGACAGCCCTGTCAAACCGATCTCTCCAGCCGGACCTCCTCCCCTTGCCTTCCGCCTATGAGAACCCTACAGGTGACTGATCTGTACAGGCCGGAGACCCCATGAATCCAAACGTGGGGAAATCCTAACTTCACCATGATACCCTCTAGGAAATCCTAGTCCACCCTGTCATAGGCTTTCTCGAAGTCCAAGAGTAGTACTGCTAGTCTTTGCGCATTGTGCTGAGCCCACTCTGTCGCCTCAAAGAATGTAAATACATTGTCTAGGATGCTCCTTGTTCCGGTGCTGGTTTTCCCCTTGTGCACATGTGGTAAAGGCCTCAGTAGAGCCAAATCTGTTGGTTCCTATCTCCTTAAGATGCTTGTCATGGTCCAAGAGAAGCACGGCTAGCTCCTTCCATAGAAGAGTCTCACATACTGTTGATGTAAGAAGTCTGATATAGAACATATCATACTTAAGAGATGGCAATCGGGTAAGGAAAACCATCACCATATCCTCGAAAGATATTGTCAGACCAAGTGATGCAAGCTCATTCTCATATCCTCCATTTTGTTGATGTGATCCGTCATAGAAGAAGAGTCATCAACAGAGAGTATTTGAAGCTTCTTCTCCAAGCTAATACAGTGGGCTAAAGTGTTTTGATGCTAGAGGGAAGAAAACTTTGTTCACACTTCCGCCACCATTTGGAACTTGCATACATGAAGTTGGATAAAATCATGTAGGCTCATAAAGAGAAAGGACTAGGCTTGCGAATTGAGCCGATTCCAAAGGGTTGTGCTATCCATAGTCAAAACCAACTGTGGGATCTTGGGGGATAGTGACAAAGGCCCAAATATTGAATGTGTCAAGGATACACTACACATTGTAGGACCCAAGGGGGTAATTAGATCCATCCAATCGATCTTCTTTTGGTATTGAAGGGAGAATGGGCAGCTGAATAGAGTGTGCCATCATAGGCACCATAGGGCCGAAAATAGGCGCTATTGGACACATGGAAAGAGAGGGGAGGAGAAGGCTACTTGGATCTTTGAGACTTGTTAGAAGATGGTGCTCATTCAAAACGGGTCACTGACCTCTGATGTTCATGGTGATCATGATGCTTATTGGAGGGAGTATGAATGGACTCATCTTAGTCACTAGACACATTAAATCAGTGGTATTCCATCTCTGTAGACCTACAAACACACTTAATCTACTGTGTCTTGCTGTAAAAGAGCCTGAATGGAGAGAAAATTTCTGCTACACCTGAAAAGAACAATGGTAGATTCCTAGCTTTGTCAAAAGCCCCTAAGTAATGTAGAAAAATGTACATTTTCTGCAGTAGACAGCAGGCTAAAGATCTGGGTTTTCTAGAGCAGTGTGGTCTCCTTTGGCTAGAACCTCAATGTCCTCACGTAGGCGATGATACCATGCAAGAGAGTGCAACAAAGGAGAAACATAAACAAGGAGAGGAAAGAGAGGAGAGAGACAACAGGAAGAGGAGAGAAATTTGCATTGGATCTAAAATGAATGCTGAATACAGCCCCTGCACACAGCTCAAAGCATAAGTGAGGGCACCGGATCAGGCTGATGAGGATGGGAGCACTGGAGATGGGAAGTTAAGGCTAGAGCCAAAGTGTGCAACTTGCAAGACAGGAATGTAATTTGCCTCAATTGAGTGGCTGGTTATATATAGCCATAAATGATGAAAATTGGCCAAACGGCAAACAAGCAAAGAAACTGCAATTGACCAGCCTGCTCGGGAGTGAAATATGCAGTGTGAACACATCCAACACTCACTGAAAAGGAAATGCACACTAATTGAATGATGTAGAAACGGAGATGACTAACGGACAAAATGGTAGGCTAACAACAATGGCTATTGCAATGGTTGCAGTGGTTTAGGGGCTGAATGGGTTTTACAAGAAGGAATATACTTTGCACAAAAGAAGACATTGAATGAGCATTGAATTGCTTTTGTGTGTAGGTCTTGATGTAGGTTGTATGTGGTTAGTGAAATGGGGTGTTTTTAGCTTGAGAAACCTTCACACAATTTTTGATTAATAATTTTGGATTACGGATTCTATATGGGGTTTCTTGTAAGTGAATTTACAAATATGTATATAATCTCAATTCTTCTACATCACGAGTTGCATATGGGTCTTCCTGTAAGTTGATTTACTTTGATGTATAGTTACATGGGCATCAAACTGTTTGATGTCCAGAAATGTATAGTAATCTATTACTCGCACCTTGGAATCAATTGTAAGTAGATGGAAAACTTCAAAACTTGCATCTACCTCTCAATTATTTTGGTACAATACTGGGCAATTCTCATGTTACATTGGTTTAGAATTGTTTTATTAGTAGCAGGGGAACCGCATTGTACTTGTTTGAAGCCAATACCATACTGGTACCGTACTTGTTCTATACGGCATGGTACCTTTATTCTCGAATCACCATAATGTGATATTTTGATCCTTAAAATATAACCGACGCTCAAAGTATACGCAGGCATCCATGGCCTAATTTGAACACCTATGGTCAGTGTATTGACGAACGGAAGATTAATCAAGAACGTGTAAATATATATAGGAAAGGCTCAATGTTTATGCAGACCGCTTTGGAGGCTGCCATCGTCTAATCTATCAATAATTCGCAATAACCCTTAAACCATTGTCATACAGGCTAAAGCATACATGTAGGCAGTCATCGCCCAAACTGATTTGCGCTCGTATGAACAAACACACTAGTTATAAATCACTCTTTGACGTTGTAAAGTGATAATCCTGTATAATTTGAGCAATTTAAAAATCTATAGAGGACTGCTGCAAAAAGATCCATCTGTAGGGATGTCATGTTTGCGGATGTTACAGATCACCACCTGATCACCTGAGACCTCAACCTTCCACTGAACTTTCTACACAATTGCAGTGATAGAACGTTATCAAGGGCTGTTGGACTGATCGAATGTTTTCAAGAGCTGTTGCATTGATAGAACGCTGTTAAGAACTGATAGATTAAAATGGCACTGATAGAATGTTGTCAAGAGCTGTTGGACTGGACCTTTGTCGAGAGCTGTTGCATTGTAGAACAAAATTGCACTCATAGAACCTTCCTTTCTTTGGGAAGCTGTTAGACGTGCGCAGGGTGCCCGGCCACAGAGAGGGCAGATGATAACTTGATGCTAGCAGATGCGAAGTTTACATGGCGCGGCATCACAGAAAACCTCAATGGATATTAACATACTAGCCATATGGGCACCTTAGAGAGCATGGTGAGCGCTGGAGGTGGCTCAGCTCCCTACTAGCTTCAGTTTGGTTCGAGCATGATCTCGTCAAACTCCTTGGCCCTCTAAGTCTGGACTGACACATTGATGCTTGGAACAAGTGTTACCTTGGACCGTCGACTGCGTGAACAGGTTAATGAGTCGTAACAGCTCACTGGCAGTCCTAGTCGGGAATTGGTATGGCTGGAGATGTTTGGCATGCCTCTGACTTCCACTTTTTTAACTTCTAATGGAAGCGCCCTCTGTTGACCATATTCTTGACCACCTCAGCCGTGAAATCAGCCCAGTTCATCTCATTTCTGCGCACCAAGTAAACCTGTGTGAAAATGGACTCCCATGAAGGATTTCGGCGTTTTGGTTTGGTACAGCTGGTTGTAGAGTTGGTATTGTGGCTTGTAGTACTGTCGCTTTGCGTTTTTTAGGAGCTAACTGAAAGTGTTGTAAGAACTTCAGGTTTTATGGAGAGACCTCTGTGTTTATCGATTTTTTAATGTCTTTCGCCATACCGCTTGTGAACTTACTAGGTCAGCAGGGTGAATTGTTCCTTAAAACGTTTCCTAATAAACTCTCTAAAACCAGAATGAACACCCCAAATGTTTGACTACTGAAACTATAAAGAGTCATTCCTAACATAAATCATGCAACTAGTAAACCCTAAACCAATGATGGACATGCAATATTTCGTTGTATAACAAAACACATGGTTAGCTGACTCCTTATCTATACCATAGCATTAAGAAAAGAAATAAAAGGAATATTATATAAATCTCACGAAGTGAATTCAAACACAACATGCAATTAGAATGGTGTACCAATTGCACCAGCAAAGGACAAAGTCTTCTCATGAATGAAAACCTAAAGTGATAGGACAACTCATTAAAAAGTTGGATAATGTTCTTGTATCCACCTTCATAGGGATGGTAGTTATATATTTGTTAATACATTCTAGATGGTATGCAAAGTATGCACACTACTCGTAATGTACTTATGTACTTTTATTAGTTATGTCATGATGCATAAGTCAATTGATTGTGAAAACACGGGATTTTGAGCACATACATAAGGGTTACAACGAACTTTGCACTTATTATTCTTTTGTTTGTATAATAATGGATAAGCCAACTATTTGTGTCAACATTGGATTCTAAGCACATACATAAGGGTGACAAAAAGCTCTTTTAATGTATCTCTCATTAAAATTAAATGTCTCAAGGCATAGCTTGTTGCATTTGATGAACTCAATTTAGTTAGTAGGTTAGTTACCAGTTTTTTGGTTAATACAGAAGGCTCTACTAAGGGTTTTGTACGTGCACTTGGGCTCATGATAAAGTGCATGTAGAGTGCCCTTGCATTTGATGAACTCATTTTAGTTAACAGCTTAGTTACCAGTTTTTTGGTTGATACAGAAGGCTCTACTAAGGGTTGTGTACGTGCACTTGGGCTCATGATAAAGTGCATGTAGAGTGCCCTTGCATTTGATGAGTGAATGGACATACCTCACAAAATGATTTTACAAGGCATATATTTGGTCCAAGCATTTGGTGTACCAATCAACAAGGTAAGAAAAAGGCTTGGTAAAACACATTTGATCTTACATAGACTTTGGTAAGAAGAGTGACCATTCAAATAGGAAGAAAAACTTTTTGTTGCTATTGCTAACAGAATTGTTATGTTATCAAATACTACTAGTAGTTATGGATCAAGTAGAAGATAGAAAAGAGAGTTTATGATTACTGATATATGAAATATTGATTCTAAACCAAGGGGTTTTGCATAGTATGCTCAAAAAGGCTATGCATTCATCACATGCAATGCAATTATGATTGTTTTGTGCATGACACAAAAAATCTTTGGATTTAAGGCTAGCAAGAATGCTGCTGTGAGAGATGCAATAGAAGAAGATGAGAACTTAGGGCAAATGGAAGATAACATTTGCAATAAAAGAAGAAAATGGAAGAGAGAAAGTTGCAATAAATGCCAAATACAATGAGGACTAGTCAAAACCCCCCTTGCATGTAGCCCTAAGCATCAATGAGAGCACTAGATCAAGCTTATGATGGAAGAAAGCATGGAATGATGAAGGAAACCCATCAAATGTTGGAATTTGTTGAATCTACAGAAAATTGATGTGATATCTACTAAAGTTAACTATAAGGAGTTCAAAATGTTGAAAAGCAGCCATGTTGCTCGAGGAGTGCCATAAATGCTAGCCAACTAGGTAAGCAATCATAAAACAATCATCAAATGTTGATTGCTAGAATAACTATCTATCACCCTCATATCACAATGTGAAACTAATCTCCAATCACGAGAAAAGAAAGGTGATAAGATGAGAAATAATCTCAGCTAGTGTGAACACAATAAAATAGATTGAAGAAACACACTTAAATTCATGCTTAATAAATAGGTCCTATAGAAGAATCCTTAATAAATATAGTTTTCTTAGTGAAGACAATATGAGTTCTAAGTTTGATAAGGCTATGAGGTTAGAAGAGTGGAAAGGCTAAATTGAGAATCTACAAGGCTTCCGAAACGAAACTCAATGGATGGTTAGACAATAGCGGTGAAGTGCTATTAAGAAGAAATTTCACCAACAATGATAATATTCTATGATGGATGGACATCTTATAAGAAACCCCATTTAGGAGTATTATGACTTCAAGCACCATTATTGATGAGCCAAGCCCTCTCTTAAGATGACATAGCCACACAAGAAGGCTTGAGCTCATGGACATGAAGGAATAAAGACTCATAAGTAATAGTTGGGACGGAGATAATGGAAGGCTTAGATGATTTCGCTCCGTTCTTTGCTCCTAGACAAAGGTAAGGATATCTCTTCCAACACTTCTTGGGATTGGTGGCCTTCTAGACTTTTAGGGTCCCTTTGTAAATCTATGTTAGAGGTTGAAGAAGACTCAACAAGATGAAGGAACTATAGGGTAAACTTTTGTTCCTTGATCGTGAGTAATGGTGCTAGCTATGGAGGAGAGAGAAATGACAAACAGTGATTGTGAGTGAGCTGAAACAAGAGAGTGGAGTGTACTTTTAGAAGTAAAAAATGAAGTGAAATTACAACTCCACTTTTGGTCATAGGTTGACCTAACTAGCTTTCCACCAACTAACTATAGTTATGTTTTTTTACTCTAGAGCCTAGTGACATGAAATAGATATCCTACATTGATACATGAATAAGTGTCCAAACCATAATAAATACATTGGGTATTGCACAAAATTGACACATTTTAATACCTCCCTATAGTGCCAATTTGATGAAGTACAAGGATGATCAATCATCAAAGGGTATGGAGCTTAAGGATTTTAAAAAAACCTCAAACTTCTCAAGTGGTAAGGCTTAGGTGAACATGCTTTCAACAATTTCCTATGTGGGTACACACATGAAGCTTCTCTCCTACACATAGCATCTCTCTTTGAGATAATGGTAATGGACCTTAATGATTTCATGCCACTATAATAGCTTTTTGACTATTAGAATAAATGGGTGTACGACCCTCTGATGGTATATGTAGATGAATCAACAATCTACGCAGTCATACACATTCTATTATTATGGTGAAGATTGATGTGTATTTAACCTCACAAAATGAGGTAGCTATTATCCAACTATTTTTTACTTAGCTATGAAGTATATGAACGGTCTAGAAATAAATAGTGTCAACACTAGCCCAATCTGAATCACTGTAAGTCTATGGAGTCAAGTCTCTCCCCTTAGGAAATAATAATGCATGTGATTAAGTATCTTACAAATATGTGAAGATTCGCTTAATACCTTCCCAAATGTATGGTCCATGGGTTGTGCATATACTTGCTCACATGAGATACTGCATACTAAATGTTAGGGTGTGCATTGCAAAGATAATTAAAATAAAGAATAGCTTGATTGTAAATTGCACGTTAAACATCTTGTGGGAGCTTTCGCTCAGCCGCCAAGACCCACGAACCGCTTATTGCTTCAAGTATTCCAAGTCGAGCACTAATGGCTACCTCACACAAGCCGACGCGCCATCCATATCTATGGGTGTAGTGAGCTTACCTCCATGCCGATCGAGTTACCTCCTCTTCCCTGCACTCCGGTAGCTCCACAATCCAAGTGCAAGCTTCAAGCAAGCTCCATCCTCAAGCTCCACGCTCCAAGCTCCATAGCCGCGAGCAAGAGAAGAAAAGAGAAGAGAAGAGAAGAGAAGAAGAGAGGAGAAGATGGAGAGCTTCTTCTCCCCAGTCCCTCGCCCTCACACTCTCACACTCCCCCTCTCAAGCACAAGCTCAAGCAAGCAAGAACAAGAAGAAGAAGAAGAGGAAAGCCACTTTTGGCCACACACAAGAATGAGCTTCTCATTCACTTTTCAACTTTACATACAAAACCCTAAATCCCTTTTGGGTGATCATCCCCTTATCCCCTTTTTTAAATGGCCAGCCGTGGCCTAGGTCCTATTTCTCATTATCCTTCTATCTTCCTAGCTTCCTTTCCACCGCCCGTCTACATTTACAAATTGCACAGGTGAGAGCCCGACGCTCCTTAAATTAAATCATGATGCGCTTGCGCTCTTTTACAAAAGTATTGACTTGCGCTTTTCCTTGTGCATCTTTTTTCCTTATTTAGGACTTTTCTGCGCTTCTTGTGTTTCTAGATTTTTCTTGGTGCGCTTTCGTCTTCCGTTTTACTTTGCCTTGGCCTTTGTCTTCTGCTTTAGCTTTTCCAGATTTTCACCTTGTTCGTCTGATGGTTAACACATCTCTTTACCATCATGCTTGGACAACTTTGGGCCTAGCTCCACAAGAGTGCACATAGGTTTGCAATCTTGTATGTTATACTTATGTAAAAGCTTGTTCACAAACTGACTATGACATGATGACACCATCCTAATTTTGGGTGAATTGAATTCCTAAATAAGAAAGCTTGTATCTAACATAGCAAATGCATATTTTAATTTAGCCTAAATTTTTCAATTTCATCCTCTGTAGGTCTTGCAAGCAATATCTCATGTAAATAAAGAATGATAATCAACAAGTCTCCCTCTTCATACTTAATGTATAGAGTGGGAACAATTGAACTATTTTTGGACCCTTTGCTAGCCAAATAAGAATCAATTTTAGAGCACTATGCAAGAGGAGCCTATTTGAGAACACAAAGAGCCTTATGCAATTTGTAGACCATGTGTTCATTTCCCTTTATCAGCAACTCTGAAGATTATGAAACATAGACATCCTCATATTGGCCCCCATTCAAAACTGTTTTCTTTATATCCAATAGATGTTTTTTCTAGCCATAATTTGCAACCATTGCAATGACACATCTCAATGTATGTATACAAGATATAGGAGCAAGGGTTTCTTCATAATCTATGCTCTTCTTGTGTGCATAGCCTTTTACTAGTCGTGCCTTGCACTTGTCAATAGTGTCATCGGCTTTGCATTTGAGTTTAAAGATCCATTTGTGCCAATAACGTCCTTACCAAGTGGTAAATCCACAAGATCCAAGGTAAAGTTAGTTACAATAGAGTCCAACTCTTCCTACTGTATGGCTTGCATCCAATCTACATCTTGGTGAGCTTCATTGAGAGAGGTAGGCCCATCATCTAATAGTGAGCTCATGAACATAGGCTCATCACAAACATCATCTAATAGTGAGCTCATGAACACAGGCTCATCACAAACATCATCTACTTGCATAAGATCAGTCAAATGTGTCCCCCCTACATTTGATGTTGTATATTTAACAACCCTTCTAGCATGTAGAGGTAAGGGAGCATCCATTCTCCTCTTCCAAAGAGTTTGTAACAACCACCTAGAGACACTTTTAGTTGCAGTTATAGTAGTCCTTTGATATTGTATTTTATTTCCCACTGCATGAGGTAATCCAAGATCAAGTGTTTGTTGTTTGAGAGCATATGGTGCAAAAACTTCTTATTCTAATTTGTCAGATGGACCATTTATAGTAGGTGTACACTCCAAAGAAAGTGACAAAAGACTCTCAAAGACATCACGTATCATGGATGGCTGGCATCCTCAAAGTGATCATGTGAAAATGCAACGTTTTCAACAAGGATAATATCTTGGTAGGCCAATATTTTATTGGTGTATTGATCATACAAATGATGACTATTGCTCTTTGAACCATAACTAATAAAAATATGTTTGACAACTTTGTCATCAACCTTTTCACAAATCTCTTTAAGAGCATTTGCATAGGCTATGCCTCCAAACACTCAAATGTAGTCAATGTTGAAGTTCTTGCCATACCAAGCTTTAAATGGTGTGATCATCTCTAGTGCTTTGGTGGGTGCAAAATTTAAGACATGATTCACATACTAAAGGTCCTCAAGCCAAAACTTGTGTGGCAACCCCTTGCTTTTAAGCATATAGCAACTTGTTTCCACACCTTTCATAGCATACATGCAGTCATAACTACCAATAGAGACAAGTAAACTTTATACGCTCTCTGAATTTTTTTAATGCTATGAGCATAGATGTACAACCATAGATAAACCAAGAACTCAAGACGTAGTTGTTTTAACAAGGTTTGACAAATCAAACGATATGCTCTTTGAACAGCTTGTGAAGAGATACTCTTGTCGGTTGCTAGTTATGGGCTTGGAAATGTGAAAAGAAGGGCTTTGTCATGCTCATCTTTGGGTGCCTTGGCATGCTCAATGCAATGAAGCATGGCCGAGATTGGAAGCACCAACACTTGGCATATTCACCACCAATTAGAAGTTATGAGTAGAGGAGAAACTCATTCATGAAAGGGGCTTCCAAAATTGGGTGCATCAATGCTTGGAAATGTGAAGAGGTCTTTAGAGTATTGTGGCTCTCACTTTTTTGTGACTAGTTGTTCTCTACGAAGATTTAAAGAGATAAATGACAATGCCATGCTACCCATGTTATCAGAGCGTGCTCCTGGATAATCAGAGCGTGCTCCTGGATAACCATCCTTTTCCCATAAGGAAATTCGTCATTCTAAACTTCCATGCTTGGAAGTTGTTCTTGTCAAGCTTTTCAGTGATAATCTGTGAAAGAGAATCAGACGCCATTATAGAATACTACAAAAAATTCTGTCACTACAAAGAACACAGCTTCAGCCTCACAAGAGCAAATCTGCAAAACTGATGAAAGTGGTATTTGACCACACAGTCACTTTCTAGTGACGATTTTGCATCAATAGGCAACAAGGATGATTCTGTAACTCCCAATGTCTTTACGCACAAGCATATGATGCAATTTCTACAGTAATTTTTCACCGACTTGTAGAACAGTGGTCACACAACATAAAACAGGGCCTTTTCCTAAGTGTGTGTAGAAAGCTTTTGCCTCCAAAACAAGCCCCGAAATGGCCTCAAATAAAAAAAAGAGAGATACCAAGGGCTAAAGCCCTATCCCGCAACATATACTGCCCTCTTGCTATACTGCGAAGGGTGTCTCAATCTAAGACAATGCACTCTTGCACTTTCCGGCGGTGCTACCTGCAGAGACTTGCTCCCAAACAGAAAAATGAAAGCAACGCTGGTTCTCTTACCAGAACACCGCGAACTTGGCTTGCTTTCTTGAGCTCCTTACCATGAACAAGGCTCTGATACCATGTCAAGATTGTGGAAGAGAAGGAAGGAGTCTCACTTGTAGCTTTCTTGCTTGCACAATGGGGGAATACACACATAGGTAGAGGCTGAAAACAATTTTCCTCTTCTTAGTTGTGTAAGCCAAAAGAACTCAAGTACATAAAAATAGAAGAACCCTATATATGGGTCTTAAACCAAACTCAACTAACTAAGGTGGCATACTAACTGAGCCACGAACTAGAGTAGATAAGGATAGTTGTCATCTAGCTATTATTCATGGGCGGTGTACCAACCGCATCTGCACAACTGACAAGTCGGTGACATAAATGCACAACGGTCACCCTGGCATATCACGAGTGGAGCTCGATATCTCAACAATCAAAACAAGGTATTTGTCATATTCTCATTAATGTTTATAAGCTGCGAAAATTAGTACATCTATTTGATAGTATCATCTACATGGTCTTTTAGATACTCTATTTCCAACCATACAATCCTCATGCCATAGAGGACAAGGACAAACCATTCATACTGATAGTCCAGGATGAATGGATGTTGCAAATGAGTAAGAGGTTCTCAAAGAACAATGCTTGGGTAATCGATAGCACATTCAAGACCAATGTGTTTGGTCTTCCACTTTATGCGGCGGTTTTACCAAACCAACATGGGGTGGGTATCCCTATTTGGTTTATGCTATACACTAGTGACAATTGGTCAAACCAAGAGATTATGGCTTTGCAAATCACCATGAGACTAGTCCTCTCTAGGATGGGAGATATTCGCCCTGCTGCCTTGGTGATTGATAAGTCCCAGCCAGAGCTGGAGGCGCTCTCGAAGGTTGTTCTGGAAGACCCTCATTGTTGGACCACTGACTACCTTGGTGGCAACTGATAAATGATGCGGATCTAGGACATGACACAAGCTATGGTGGATCAAAGATGAAGACCAAGTTCATAATGACATGGACAAGTAGAGACCAACTATTACACAAGTGAATTAGGTTCCAAGATAGATTAGCTTGGACTCATAAACACAATCTTGTGTAGAATTGACAATGACAAGACACTTAACTGAAAGTACCAAGCATCATGATATTGTATTCATTTCATAGTCAAGTACAATGCTTTATAGGCTTTGAGTTGTTCCACTCTCCTCACTGTGCATATGGCATTCAGGACAGCTCCTCTTGGAGCATACATCATTTGTCTATTTCTCAACACCCCCCCTCAAATGATGAGTCCCTACACTTGCTGGCTTTTGCCCCCCCTTCATGATAACATGGCCCGAAAGATTAGCTCATAGGCAGCCTAGTCAAGTTAAAGCTTGAGACTTTACATCTTGGCAAGGGTTGTACAAATCAAATTCACTAAGGAAAAAGAAAGATCCACTATGGGAAAAACATATGAAAGATACAATGAAAATTCTTCAAAACAATCTGTCAGAGTTGTTGATGGTAGTGGAAGCATATTCTTCTTCTTCTCTTTCTTCCATGTATTGGTTCTGGTGATGATCACTTTGCAATTGTTGGGCTCTCTTCTTGTGGAAACATTCACTGGTTACATGGCGAGTCTTACCACAATAGTGACATGTAATCCGATCCTTGTTATTGTTGTTGATGAATCCTCGACCTCTTCCTTTAGGTCCAGTAGCTCCTTTGGTGTACAAAAGATTTTCCCTAGATGATGAGACATTGTCTTTTGCATTCTTGGTTTTTACTTTGCCTTCTTCATCGAGTAGTGAGTGCTCAATATCTTTAAGTGTGAGGCTTGGAACATTACTCAAAGTGGACACAAGATTTTCATATGGATCCTTGTTTACACTTGCAAGCAGTACGGCTATTGCTTCATCTTCCTCAATATTCTTTTTAAGAGATGCATGTTGAGTTTTTAAACTCTTAAACTTATTAATGTGTATGGTCATAGAAGCACTGTCTTTGATATCCAATTTATAAAACTGCATGAGAAGTTTTACCTTGGAGTTCTTTGCTTGAGTACCAAACATTTTATCAAGTTCCTCCCAGGCGGTTCTAGCATTTCTAATGCCAGATATATGATGTAACACGTCATCACTTAGTCCCCAGGCAATGATGCCTAGTGCCTTATTATTCATCTTCTTCCATTCTTTGGATTTGAACTGTCCTTCTTCAACGAACCCGTCTTCATCATCTTCCTTCTTGTTATCTGCATCATCTTCAAACAGGTCCCACAAGTCTTTCCGCATTAGGTGATACATGGTCTTTTCCTTCCAGGCATGGAAGCCTTCTCCATTGAACTTTGCTATTTGCTCAAGCTCTGCCATGTTGCTAATCTTCAGTTAACCAGCAAAAAATTGTATTTTAATGTGTCAAGAGACACAAGAGAATCAGTGTCAAATTGACACTAGTTGAGTGTTAATGGATACTAGTCGGTACTTGATCTGCTTCCTCTCAGGAACTTCATGGGTGGCTTTTGAGCTTCCTTGGACACTTCCAGACTAGTAATGAGCTTCAGAGAGTATTCCTCAGTTATCAAAATCACTGTTGATGATGGTAATGAGAAAAAGAACAAGGTTACCAAGCTTTTCAAATTTCTGGATATGGCTTCCTCTAGGGTTTCAGACATCTGACTGTTCTTTCAGTTCGTGCAGCTCAACGAGTTGACCATTGCCCAAGATATTGCATGGGGAGTAGGCTTGCATAGTGAGCTTCAAAAGCCCTATGCTCACAAGGTCGACTGTGAACCGTACGATTGGCGTCAGCAGTACGATCGTGGACATGCGCAGACTAGACAGCGCGTTTCGATTTCTGTAATGCTGGAGCTGGGAAGCAGTAATGCCATCGATTGAGGTGCTAGGATGAAGCGTCTTGAGCAAGGAAAGATACCTCCAAAAGGAATCACTTGAAGATATGGCCCGTAGAGAGAGATCCAAGAGCTCCAAGGTGGGCAGGTGCAGTCTGGCTATGGCTGCCACAAGGTCCAACTGAGATTTGAAGTTGAAACTGGAGATATGAGCTGAATGTGGGCTGGTTAGAGATTACCAGAGGTGAAGGGAGACTAGAGATTCAGCATATGAGCTGTGCCATGCCCAACTGGGCTCTGATACCATGATAAATGATGCGGATCTAGGACATGACACAAGCTATGGTGGATCAAAGATGAAGACCAAGTTCATAATGACATGGACAAGTAGAGACCAACTATTATACAAGTGAATTAGGTTCCAAGATAGATTAGCTTGGACTCATAAACACAATCTTGTGTAGAATTGACAATGACAAGACACTTAACTGAAAGTACCAAGCATCATGATATTGTATTCATTTCATAGTCAAGTACAATGCTTTGTAGGCTTTGAGTTGTTCCACTCTCCTCACTATGCATATGGGATTCAGGACAGCTCCTCTTGGAGCATACATCATTTGTCTATTTCTCAACAGCAACAAACGTCAACGTGCATGCCATATTATTCTATGCTGGTTTCACACAAAGAAAGCATGGGTTGAAAATCTCTTGCCATAGGTACACCTTTTCAATATCATTTTACTTTTAAGCATTGTCTTTTTGTGAATTCCATGAGCTTGACAGTGAGTACTTCACATGTTCTTGCGTGAATCAAGGTCCCTACAGATGAGCGCGATCATGTGTATGCCTCTTTGTCCAATCTTATGCATTGCCCTACAGAGTTGTAGTTTGATGATATGTTTGAGCAATTGCTTCATCATTATTCCGCTCATCCAAATGTGGTCCGATACGTTACCAATGGATGGTGTGGGAAAGATTGTATTTGGCATGCAAGATGGCCCAAGTTTGGTTGCATGTTTCCACATGGCAATGTCGACACAACCAACCTCATTGAGAGACTTTGACAATATATCAAGTACACTCTACTTGATGCTAGGATTAACAGGTCCATTTTGGATCTACTGCACGCCCTTGTTGGTGACTCGTCATCGGGGTCTAGAATGGGTGGAATCGGCTTTGGAGTTTTTCAAGCAAAAGCAAGAGATAGGTAATGTGGTCAATTTCCTTGCTATTTCCACATTTGACCTTTCCTTGAAACACATTGTTGTCTTATACATGTTTTTTATGCCAGCTGATTTTGAGCGCTTCAAAGTCTATGGGTCAAGCAAGAGTCATACGGCTAGATTGGCAACAAGGGAGAAGATTCTTCAGCGGTATGAGCAAGATCCCTCCTCTCTTCAAGTCATTAACGAGGGGATCATGTTGTTTAAAATAGCAAGCACAACCCAACATGCAAAATGGTATCATGTAAGTGTACAATCAAACTACTGTGATTGCCCTGATTGGTCGATTGACTGTAAACATCTTCATGGTATGAGGCTCATCTTGAAGAGCTATTTTCCTCACCTTCATGAGGTTCTCCCCATCATCGATAGTGTGCATGCCTTTGATGACATAAAGGAAAGACCAGGTGGTGATGAAATCCCAGGATTGGAGAGACCAGGTTCCGATGGTGGTGTGCAGGAAGAGGATCTCGTGTCCTCCATCGCAGACTTTAGAGGGCTCCTTCAGAGGATCGAGGATGGGATTCCATCCTACACAGCGGCACAAATGGATGCTTGTATGCGCCAATTGGAAAGTGCTAAAGAGTCTCTTGTTCACATGTTCACACCACAGGAGATTGACGTGCCTAAAAAGGGCAGGATCTATCAGATCCAGGAAAATGTCACACAGACATGCCTAGGGCATGGCAAGGATCATCGTCATGGTCCAAATGAGAGGGGGGAGTCTTCATCACAACCCAAGCGTCCATCTATCACAGGCGTGTTACGGCGCAAGCATCAACGAGGGAGGGGTCGTGTAAGATTTAGCTCAAAACCACGGATATATTGTCCTCATTGCTGCACCAAAAAAATTTTGGTGGACCCTCTCGCAGTGTATTCATGCCATACTTGCCATGCACTGCTCCCTCTATCCTTGCGGTATGCTCCTCGTCCAACGGATTCTATCTTGATCGGCAGGGCTGTGTAATTGTATGGTGAGTCTTACATTGGCACTTGTCGTATTTTGTATTGCACCTACAACAGTGAGAATGAGGAGTGACTATTTTCTCTCTTGTTCCCTGATGGGTCCACGATCACAGAAGTCTTGGCATCTAGGTTCAGAATGTTTGTATTGTACACATGATTGTCCATTTAAGTGAAATCCCATTGGCATCTCATTGTTGATTTTGGTGTCTCATTCTTGCATCTGTTCTATTCATTGTCCAAACACTAAAGCCTGAACCATTACCCTAAACCATATCCTAAGATCCTAAAGCATTAACCATGTGCTCGTTGCGCAAGGATGCAAGCATGTGCTCGTTGCTTTCGTTGCATTCGTTCTATTCATTGACATAATAAACAAAGACATAATAAACCTTGACACAATAAACTTTGCATTCGTCTCTAACAATGTGTATGGCAAACTTTGCATTCGTCCCTATCAATGTGTTCACACAAACTTTGATGGTAGAAAATTTGCATATAATTGTATAATGTATGGCAAATGACGACAATTCATCATGGGCACATAGATGCATACAAGGAAACTTTACATATTCACCTCCAAGGATAGGTCATAATTTCAATATAAGCCTAGCACTTAGATAGCTCTAGAACTTTAAGACTTGTATGTAGCTTTCAAGTTCTCATTTGAGCTAAAAGAGGATTTAAGATCTCTTCTTAATCCTGAGTTTACTTTGAGTTTAACTTCCACACCTTGTTTGTGTCCATGTCAACCGAACCTCCTTCTTTCTCATGCAACTCTTCGTTAAACCTTGGAGTCGCATCATCTTTCATTTTGCATTTGAGTATTTTGGTTCATAGCTCTTTTTAGTTTACTTTATTACATGTTTCATGGTCGGATTCAACTCACTCAACTCTCTCAAAATAAAAGCAAGTAGATGGAGGAGAATAGCTCCACGACATAATAAAC
The DNA here is from genome assembly GCF_053477565.2 of Lygodium microphyllum. NCBI lineage: Eukaryota > Viridiplantae > Streptophyta > Polypodiopsida > Schizaeales > Lygodiaceae > Lygodium > Lygodium microphyllum. Next base: position 128,646,877 of record NC_141137.1, on the reverse strand, counting down.
CATGACGTAATAAACCCCAAAACATAGCATAAAAGCACTATCTTGACATAAAAAAGCTTAACAAACGAAACCTTGCATAAACCATGACGTAATAAAAGCATTACCTTGACATTAAAAAACCTAACAAACGAAACCTTGCATTAAAAAACTAAGTAGTGCATGGAAATAAAAGCAAGTAGATGGAGGAGAATAGCTCCACGACATAATAAACCCCAAAACATAGCATAAAAGCATTACCTTGACATAAAAAAGCTTAACAAATGAAACCTTGCATAAACCATGACGTAATAAAAGCATTACCTTGACATTAAAAAAACCTAACAAATGAAACCTTGCATTAAAAAACTAAGTGTTGCATGAAAATAAAAGCAAGTAGATGGAGGAGAATAGCTCCACGACATAATAAACCATGACGTAATAAACCCCAAAACATAGCATAAAAGCATTACCTTGACATAAAAAAGCTTAACAAATGAAACCTTGCATAAACCATGACGTAATAAACCATGACATAATAAAAGCATTACCTTGACATAAAAAAACCTAACAAACGAAACCTTGCATTAAAAAACTTAACAAATGAAACCATGACGTTATAAACCCTAAACCATAGCATAAACCCCAAACTTGCCCATGTGAAACCATGATGTAATAAACCCCAAACCATAGCATGAAAGCATTACCTTGGCATAAAAAAACTTGACATAAAAGAAACCTTTACATAAAAAAACAACACAATTAAAACCTTGCATATGTATCATTACATAAGAGACCATAAGACCTTGACAAGTGAGTACATGTCTGCCGCAAATCAAGTACATGACCATAAGTGAGACCATAAGTCCATGACTACCACAAACCAAGTAAATGTCACAAATCAAGCAAATCCACATAAAATCACCTCTCCAACACTCCAAGTGTCCACTGGTAAAGGTCCTCCTTTAAAGTTGTAACGTAGGTGGCATTGAATCATTTTCTTGTTAACTGTAATACGATAAGTTGATTATGGATTGACATATGCACACTAGACCATTCAAAGTCGCATAGCAAAAGCAATTATACGAGTATAGGCTTACCCAGTTTTTGGTTGGTTTCCCAACCACGCCACCCTCGATGAGTAGTCTTATGAAAGCCATCACATAGAATCCACAGTCTACTGCATTTGTTTGTTGAGGGGCCTGTGAAAAGGGATTCTAGTCATCTTTATCTGAACTTCCCTATGTTACATTTCTAACTGACAGCATTACTTTAACACTATAGTGACACACCTTAATGTGGATGAGCTTCATTTTATCCACGTCTGATAGAAACTTGGCGCACGCTGGGTCAGTACAAAGCCTCGATAATGCAAACACAGCCCTGAAACATAGACACAAAAGAGATAAACATAATACATATGTGACACAATATATTATATGGATGCATATAGATTGTTAAGATACATGTGTACATAGGGTAGACATGCCGTGAAATCAGTGCATTCCAACGAGTCAAGGCATAGGATAGCTCCCTGATCACCAGGTAATTTTTCAACCCTTTTTAGCATAGGTTTGAAGACCACAAAAAGGCACCAATGTGACCTATACATCAAAGAATGTTATTAAAACTAGTGCATCAAAGGGCTATGATTTGTCATTTCCATTAAGTATGCATAAAGGGACTACAAACCTCACAAGCACTGGACAAAATATAAATGTGGCCCTCGTGGGATCGTAGCTATCAAAGTAATTTCTCAACGAAACACTATCATCTTGTGGCTCAACCATATTGATGTATGGAAACCATAGACTATCCACGAAACATACATCATGCACGTGCTCTCTTGGAATCACATACTCCATCCAACTATGAATGAAAGCCAAAATTAGTTTAGTAAAATAATAAAACCCCTAGCCCTAATCATCAAGCAACAACAAAGAAAGCTATAACTAGTTTAGTAAACTTACATGGCGAACAAATTCATAGTACGGGTGGATGCCTCCTCTACGCATCGCAATGCATCCAACAAAGCATGGTTGACATCTACACAGAGTTTTGAACATAGAGCCATGAACTCGATATGTACTGATATGTACGAAACTCTCTAACCTAAAATAATACCAGAAAGCAACCACACACAATGCAACCAAGCACAAGTACAAGAAATACAACACAATGAAAGCATTACAATTAATAAGAACGCACCTTGAGGTGGCACTTTTTTGCCCCTTCGTCTTGACAAGAGAGCCATTCTTAAAGATGTCAATCGAACTACATCCAATTGTGAATATCCAATGAGGAGCGTCGCTTGGATACTCAAGAGGGGAGGAGATGGTGATTGGGGTGGGTCGAGGTGATAGGAGGAGCGACGTGAAGCACTTACTCCCCTCGCCCTACAATGCCATAACCATAAACATAACCATAACCATAATCCTAAAGTATTAACCTAACGTGACATAACATAACCATAACCATAACCTAACATAACCATAGCACAACCATGACATGACATAACCATAATCACAACTATAACCATAACCTTAACATAACCATCGTAATCCTAGCATAACCATAACATAATCCATAACCATAACCATAAGCCACAAACTTGTCCATAAACTAACCTGAAAATCCATAACATCGCCAGTGGATGGAGGACCAGTACTTGACCCTCATCATCAATATGAGGCACATCCTCAGACTCTCGTGTGCGAGGTCGTTTCTAAGGAAGGCAACTTGTGAGTGAATATCCATATATAAAAAATGATAAACTCAAGGCCAAGGTAATAAAATTGCATTCGCATATGACACTATAGAAGAAAAAACAATATCGGATAAGAGACTTACATGTTTTTGGTAGCCATCCGGTATTCGACTCTGAGTTTTCCGCACACGCTCATCTCTTTTGGAATCATATTTGCCCATCTGTTTACTCACAAATGCCTCCACCTACTCCTGCCTCTCCATGGTACGCTCAGCATCTTCGACTAAGTCCCATAATGAGCTCGCTCTCACATACTAAGCCTTCTCATACTTACTCCGGGCCAAACTCAACTTTCTTTCAAGGTTAGAGAACCGAGCCTCTGCCTGGCGGTGCCAAGCACCAACAGTATGGCGAGCATGCTGTGTGCCTATGGGACGACCGGTCTTTCGACATGGAATATCATAATGGATACCATGCTCATCCTTCAAATGATGTATCATCCTTGCCCGTCTCTTTATGTTGACATGCCTCTTCAGACAAAGAATATCAACACGGCACTGACGGGCAAGAGACCCATCAGGCAGTGTGATCTCCATGTATGGTGGGTTTTCCTATGTAAAGTGACATTCTATTAAGTATCACATCTTAGGAGTATGCTTACTAACAAAACCGAAAGTAGGATAAACACTTACCTGAGAGTAGCTCGGCACATCTCTTTCGATGGATGTCTGAGATGCACTTGCCGCCCGAACCCCTCTACGAGTATGTCGAGGAGATGATGCAACCTAAAAAAAAAAAAGAAACGGAACTACACAATATGTGAGAAATCAATAATGAACGTCAAGAAAACCCTAAACAAATATTAAATAAGGCATCTTACTCTGGTATTTTTTCGCGAATGGACATCCGACGAAGGATGGTTGCGAGTGCATGGAGCCATTTGCCGGAGGTAAAAGCGTGCGTACCTACTCATAACCATTGGATGATCCATGTCACAAAACAACAAAAAGTGAGAAGTTTATAACTACTCATAACCAAGTACATATCAACTAAGTGCAAAGGAAGTGAGTACTCCATGATATAATCCATGACATAGTATCGTACATAATTACTTATAATCCATTAAAAAATCCATGTTACCTAATCCATGACAAGTACGTTACAACAAAAAGTGAGTAGTCCATAACTACTCATAACCATGACATAAACCATGTAACATAAGAGAATTCATAAAGTAATCCATCATGACAAGTACATGACAACAAGAAACGAGTAATCCATAATGCTTCCCAAATATTGTGAGCCCCATCCTAGATTAGCAAAATAATCAACATGCTCTTCAAAAAATGAGTAGCATGGCTTACTTTTGTGGACATGCTTGATGAAAGACCAAATATTGAATATGTCATGATTTTTGACCAATGGTGGATACCACATCCAATCTAATGACTAGATGTGTTCAATTTAATAACAATAAAAAAGTCCATCCATCAAATAATTGATATATCCTATTCAAAAAATTGGTAGGCTATCAATAGTAGGTCAGAAACCTCTAATGTTACAATTATTCACCAAGCTATCACCTCACTACAACCACTTCCAAGTACTAGTGCCTTGCCTTATTGTTCCTAGTGCAATAATATATATTTTGACATTGTAACATGGTTGTTGGGCTTCTTATATGATTCCAATTAATGAATTTTGAGAAGGATTGAGACTCAACACATTCATACAGTTCCCAAAACTCGCCAAAATTGACCTATATAGATGATCTATAGGTAGATCTATACTTTGCACATGTATTAATTGCCATATCCCTAATGGTATATGGCCATTAAGTAGATTTTGGGGCATGGAAAAAGCTAAAAGTGATGATTGGTGGGCTTGCAACTACATCAAGGATAGTCTCATTAATGTGGCTGGAACCAAGATCGAGGCTCTACATTGTAATCATATTTGAAAATGACATTAGACTTGTGACTACATTAGGGGTAGTCCCATTACTACAATTGTAACCAAGATTGAGGTTTTTCATTGTGATCATATTCCAAAATGATAGTGACGTTAGGCACATAGAGACCTAATCAACAAACCTTGAATATGCCAAGTGATGGCACTTGGACTATGCTATGGTTGTTGGGATTCTTGTATGATTCCAAATAATGAATTTTGAGAAGGATTGAGACTCAACACATTCATACAGTTTCCAACACTCGCCAAGTGATAGTGATGTTAGCACATTTTTTAATTGCAAAATGATAGTGACGTTAGCAACATAGAGACCTAATCAACAAACCTTGTAAATGCCAAGTGATGGCACTTGGACTATGCTTAGCATGTATGCAATATGGTACTGCTAACTCCAAGCATTGTCACTTCCAACATAAGTAACTCTTCCAACATCAATATGTTTGCATCCAAAGAGAGCATTGTTATGAGATTATTGTGAAATTATACAAAAGGATTGAAAGATGCAAGGTTTTCCAAATATTGTGAGCCCCAAATGTTAGTCTAATCCATATTCAATCACATTGATGCTAGTCTAATCCATTTTATTGATCGAGGCAATCAACCAAGAGCGAGAGACCAAGACAAAATGAGACAAGGTGTGGCAATTTATGAATAGATAAAAAATCATTACTTGCTGACATGAGAAGGTTACAATATTCTAATCCATCGTACTGCCTTGAATCCTTCAAAGGCACCAAGAATATATAATATGGCTTCAACACACACAGAATTTAGGATCCTCATCTATTGCGTATTGAGACATAGACAGTGAAGCGTAAGACATCTACGAAGAAGACAACATGATGAGGATCATTACCTTCTGCCCTAGCACGAAAGCAATAAACAGAGGCTGCCCCAAGCGCAGCAAAGCACGCTCGAACAGCGACTAGCCGCAAGTCGTAGGCCTCAACGTGCTCTCCCACAAATAATATAACTTTGATCTTTATAATGTGAAGTAGTAATTACATTCAAAAATAAAAAGAACAAACTTGATAGAGGAGGGGCCTCGACGTCACGCAGATGAAGACGCAACAGCGTCCTTCTCCCACGGTGCCTCCTGTGACTGGGCAACCTCCTATAATGGCAGCCTCCTGAGACGCTTGGGCCTCCTGAGACGTTGCAGCCTCCCACACAGGTGTCATGCTGCAGCCTCCTGAGTCACGGTCACGCTGCAGCCTCCTGCGTCACGGACTAGGCACGCTCCTGTGGGAGGGATGAAGACAATGGATGAAGATGGAGTTGGGATCAACGTTGCAGCCTGAGACCTAATGTCCCGATGAAGACCTGATGTGGGAGATAGTGCTGAGGTTGGGCTCTAGACCTAATGTGCTGAGGCGCAGACGTTGCAACCTGAGACCGGAGATAGTGCCGATGAAGACGCCAAATGGCCACGCCGATTGTGGGAGGGATGAAGACGGAGGTTTGAGCCGAATGGCCACGTCGACTATGGGAGGGATGAAGACCACTGTGAGGGATGAAGACACCGAATGGGCATGCTACTGTGGGTCGAGGGATGAAGACGCCGAACTGTCTCCCCGAGTCTCAGACGCCGAATTGGGAGATGCGCACGCTACCGTGCGAGCTGGGGGAGTGTAGATGTGCACGCTACTGTGCTCGAGTCTTCACGAGCTAGGGGAGTTGGGATGCGCACGCTACTGTGGGAGGGTATTCACGCCGAACTGTGGGAGGGATGAAGACGCCGAGCTGAGGGATGCACAGGCTGTAGCTACTGTGGGTATGAGAGAGAGAGAGAGAGAACAAGAACGGAAGGAACAATGAACACCGATTGCATCTGGGACTTCGCATGCTCCCAGGATTAGACGTCACCTTGTTCGTTGGTGGTGGCACATTCTCTGGGCCCCTCCCAATTATAAGGAGTTAAGGCATCTCCAGTTTCGCATGCGCAGACACGTATCAGAAGTACCATCGATGGGCACTTTTCCGGCTGGACGAGTTTAAGATTGTGGGCGGGCTCACCAAACAAGGATGGGTTTACTACCCCGTGGGATCAACGTTTGCGCCGTGGTCGTGAGGAGAGGGATCAACGAGAGCCGTTGATCCCAACTCCCCGAGGTCATAAAGACCCCATGGGAGATAGTGCTGAGGCCCGCCCCCCCCACCTTGCCTTGGAGAACTTTTAAGACATGGCATCTTTCTCGAGGTTTCTCGTCCATGAAGTGTTTCAAAATTCAACCAATATATTTGAGATGCATGACTTTGCTTGTCATAAAGATTCTTAATATGTGTCTAAAGCTAATATGCAATCTGATTGTCAAACACAATATTTTAGTAAACTTGTTTAGAGAGTGATAAAATGATTGTGGACGCGCATAGCTCATCCAGTTTAGCCCAATCCTTAGCATCAATGTTTTCATATTTGACACCCCCACTTTTTAGTGGTCTAATCTACAATTTTTGCACTAGAACCTGTCGAATCTGTGTCTTCCAATAGCTGTAGCTGGTTCCGTTCATTTTTTCAATACTGAATATAACATTGTCTCGAGAATCACCAAACACATAATGAGACCAAGCAAGTGCAAAGAAGGGCAAAACATGCTACTATGATTTCTTGCAAATCGGTGATTTTTGTTCCTATTTTAGGTATTATCACAGTAGCATGCAATCAAGATATTGTAGAGAGGAGGAGACTAGGCATTACATGATGGTTGTGGTATTAAGACTTACGTTTTAATGTTAACAATAAGCCACAATACAAATCAATGATTCAATTGGTAGTACATACATGAGCTTTGGAGGTCAAAGTTTTATAGGTTATTAATAGTGCATATAGTTAATGGTTGATACAATTAATGTATTGGAGTTTACCTCCTTTCAAGCTCACTTTATACATGGAATAGAAGATGAGTGTGGTGTTATAGTCATGATTGACAAAGTTTGGCACATCAGTTGGGTGAATCCAACAAGTAAGAGAGAGTGTGTTGACATAGCATTCATTCTTTATTGAGCTCCAAAAATTTGTAATAATGGAAAGCTTTTGAACTTTTTCTTTTTTTTCCAAAAAAAGAAGAAAATCAAAGTTCCCATCAAACTCAATACTCAAGGTATTGATCCAACCATGACACTTGAGGTAATGGTCCCAACCATGAAACTTGAGGTAATTGCCCTATGGAGGATACTCTAGGTATTAGGTCACCTGCACTCTCATAATTTTGCCCTCTAGGAAGCACATGTGGTATTAAACCTTCTATAACTAGTTGATATATTGGTGTTGATAATCCATGTATTGGGCTCTTAATACTCGATATATCAGCTACACAATATATTAAGTGTGTCTCTTTTGCGTGGTAGGAATGAAAAGCATGCCAATAGAATGCCACATTAGCTTTGTAGTTGGTTCATAAGGGATATCCAAGCTTTAAATATGTTGGGAGTTTAAAGTTCTTTGATTTTCCACAAGCTAAAGTTCCACATACCACATATGGAAGGTCAAGAAATGCAAAGGTATGCACTAACCATTATCCACAAGCATGAAATGAAATTCATAAGACAATGATTATGAATTATGGAAACATTTAATCAATAAAAAAATGGAAATAGCAAGTAGCATGTATTCAAAGCTATTGACTGAATAGAGAACATGACTTTGCTTCACCTTGGGTTTTGGTTCGTATTTTTACTTTTTTACTTATTTTTCCCTTATGAAAAGAAAAGTAAGAATAAATCTAGTGTATTCAAAGTTTTCTCTTATCTCTTGTCATCATATTTTCTCAAATCAATTCCCTTCCAATTTGGCATTCCTAATCGAACTATATGTGTGATTTGGACTAGCTAGTCTTTCTTGAAGGGAGAGCAACAAATCATTCCATTCTCTTCAAGAAAATCACGAACCTCCTATTTTAACAAAAAGAGAATAAAACAGGCAAACCAAGAGAGTATATTCTGCCTTGGTCTCAGCAATGGAATAAAAAATGTTGGTTTCTAAGCATAAGGCTACATGAATGTGCAATTGTTCCATAGAAACAGAACCAATACTCCATAGAAGCATAGGTGCTTGGCATGTTTGAGCCTTGTTGATCCCTATGCTGAATGCTAGGCCTAACTAGTAGTATGGGGCAATGCCATTATGTTGATTGCTAGGATGGGGTTGTGCATTCTAGGATGATGGGGCCTTGTAGATCACACTGTCATTGTCTGTGTGTATACCAAGATGGGCATATGCCACTATGTTGATCACTAAAATTAAGAAACAATATGATGGTACACTAGTGCTTGGCATGTTTGGAAAAATGAAAAAGTCACGATACATAAACTAGTAGCATATACTCTGTGATGTTACACTAGCATTTGGCATGTTTTTGCAAATACAAAACTACTAGCTTTATGTAGCACAATGTAGAAAATTAGTTTAATTGGGTGCTAGGAAGGATTTAGAACTGTGGGGAATTACAACTTAGGAGAAAAGGCTATCATTATTTGAAGGACACTAGTAGAAGTAAAGGAATAAGAATCAAAATGTCATGGGCACAAGGCCAACAAAAATCACAAATATGTAGGTAATGGGTAAGAGAGAGAAGGCGTATGGGTAGCTACTTTCCATGGCCATGGGGCTTATTACTCTAGTCTCTTGAGTAGTAGGGGTCTTTAGACTTATGGCCTTAATGCCATGGGTCTTGCCTTAGGTCTTGCTAGCGTCCCCTAAAAGGGTGCAATAGTGCTTGGCATATTCCAGCTTGTCTTTAATTTGGCTAGTTGGCAATTTTTGTGGTCGTTGTAGTATGCTATTTGAAAGATAGAGGTTGAATGGAAGCACACAAGTGAAAGAAAGAGTAAAGCAAGAGCTATGGTGGTGATGGAGCAAGAGAGCAAGAGAGAGACACCATATGTGGAAACTTCAATAGTCAGAATGTGTAACTAGCTTTGCTTTATTCAAATGTCATTGAAATAATAGAGAATGAAGTGATAATGATGGGCACAAGCTACTTGCAGTGTACAGATGTGCATGTATTGTTAGTGTAACGAATGCACCAATGATAAGGAACATGTGTGTGGATGGTTAAGCACAAGTATCTTTACTCCCAAGACAATTTCCCATTCAAAGGTAAATGTAGCCCTAGTAAGAAGAGAATGAAGAAAAAAAATGACAAAGTATAAATGTACATAAAGTATAACATAATGAAGAATAGACAATATCTTAGTCTACGTCCATAATCATCCTAAGAAAGGCAAAATATTTCGCTAAAGAGACTTTTAGTGAGCAAATTTACAAGAATCTCATGAGTTGAGATCTTAACAAGCTAAACAGATTGGTCCCCTACTACCTCAATGTGCTTCTTTTTTCCCATGGAAGATCGTATTCTTGGCCAATTGAATGGCACTCATAGAATTTGAATGTTGTCTAGGGACCACATGAGTAATACCAAGGTCCATGACCAGACGATGTTACCAAGGAGCCTTCTTACAAGTCTCTATGGTTGCAATATACTCTACTTATAAAGGAGATAGAGCTATGTATTTGTGCACCTTGGACATTCAAGAAAGAGCACCTCTAACAAAGCTGAAGACACAGACAAAGGTAGACTTCCTATTGTCTGCATATCTTGCATAATCAAAGTCAATTTACCCCATGAATCTTGTATCTTGGCCACCATAACATATGCACATATCTTTAGTGTTCTTAATACCTCATGATACTCTTCATGGCATCCCAATGCTGCCTGCCAGGTATAGTCCTACAGCATGCCACAACTCCCACTATAAATGCTATGTTAGGATGAGTGGCTATCATGGAATACATCAAATTACCCATTTCGGATGTGTAAGGAATCTTGTTCATCTTGACCTTCTGCTCATTAGGCTATGGACAATCGTCTTGACTAACCTTCACGTGAGAAGATAAACGACAAATAATTGGCTTAACATCCTGCATATGAAACGACTCAAGAACCTTTTAAATGTACTCCTTCTATGATAAGTAAAAAAAACCCTTCAATCGATTGTGTGATGTGCATCCCAAGAATATGTGAGACCTATCCCATGTTCTTCATCTCAAAGCTCTTTTTGAGTTGATTTTTCAAGGCATCCAGCTCTTCATGAGCACTTCCAGCAATCAATATACCATCAACATAGAGTACCAAAATCATAAGGCTACCATTACAAGCCTTCTTTGTGTGTAAACATGGATCCATATCACTGGAGATATATCACTCGCAATGCATGAAAGCATGAATGCACACTAGGTATTCTTGACTTTTCTCCTCAAAACCCTTAGGATATTGCATATAAATCTCATTATGCAAGTTTCCATGTAAGAAGGATGTCTTAATATTCATCTAATCGATGTCTAGATCGAGCTATGCAACCAAAGCTAAAACCAAGCATAGGGTAGTAATCTTGACAACAAGAGAGAATACTTCATTAAAGTCAACACCATGCTCTTACTTAAAACCCTTAGCAATGAGTCTTGCCTCTTACAGGGCTAACTCAGGGCATCCAAGGGTACTCTTCAACTTGTACAACTATTTGCATGGCAAACTATGTTTTCCTCTAGGCAAAGGAATCAAATCCCACATATGATTTTTTTATAGTGAGGCGAAATCTGACTCCATGGTGCTCGCCCAAGTGTGACTATTACCTCTATGTAGTATGGCCTCACCATAGGTAAAAGGCTCACTGACATCAGTCACCATAACGTAATCCATAGAGGATGCAAACCAATCACACTGACATCTATCTCTAGTAGACCACCATAAAATACACTATGGGGCTTGTACCTCCTATCTAACATCATGGTCGTGGGCTGTCGAAGCATCAATTGCTGTAGGCTATCTAGTTGGTTGTACCATATCAGAAGGGCCCTCTTGAAATATTACCTTGCACACTTCAATGACCTCATTAGACTGCTTATACATGTTCTTCTCATGGAAAACATCATGGTTGTGGATGCCCTTCAGAGCCTATGGATCCCATAGGCAATAGCCCATCTCACCTGCATCCCCATAACATAACTTACATCATCAAAAGATACAACATAACTTACATCATCCAATCTCTCAGCCAAAACCAAACTTTGGTCAAACGTAGAACATGATGTACGTCATGCAAAGTAAATACATTGTGTGAAGGAAAGTGTAGTTGGACATCTCGAATACCAACAATATCCAAGGCCAGGTCATTACCTAATCTGACAGATCTTGTCATGCTATGATAGGAGTGGAACCACTCTCAATGAGAGGTGACATGAAATGAAGCCCCTAAATCAATCAACCAACATTGAGCATAGGTAGATAAGGGATCAGTCAACTGCTAGGCATCAAGAGAAGAAGTTAGAAGGATGCAATCATAATTAAAATTAATCTCTTCAATCTTAGTATTAGACTTGCTGGGGAAAATGTTGTGATCATTGTTCTTTTCATGCACTTTATCCTTTTCCTTTTCCTTGTGCTTGTGATCACTGAATATGACCCTCCTTCCCACAATAGTGGCAAGTCAATGCGGACTTATGGGCATAGGACTTACTATAAGACTTTCCATGTGATTGAGAACAAGATTTCTTAGAGTCCCTCCCACATTGATCGTTAACATGTCTATCATTTTATTACCTTTGACTCTTAAGGCATGAGAGGTTTAGAAAGCATCTACATCTCTTGTAATAAATCTTCAGTCAAGAGAGCACACTCTACATCCTATAATTTCAGTCTATCAGTAGACATATTTGCATACACAACACAACACAACGTATCCAAGGACTCAGACAATGTAACCAACAAGAATAAGGGATGTTGTCCTTAAATTCAATTTCTTGCAAAGTCAAGTGGCTAATAATAGAATTAAAGTCATTCAAGTGGGTAGACTTGGAGGTCCCATCCTTCATACTAAGATCCATGAGTTGCTTCAATCAATACATCTAAGAGGTAGGGCTCTACTTGCCATAGAAATAGTGAATCTTATCCCATAACTTCCATGTAGTCTGTGCATTAAAGAAAACATTATAGTAAACTTGCTTAGAGAGTTAAAAAATTATTGTAGATTTACATAGCTCATCCAATTTAGCCAAATGCTCTATATCAAAATGTTTAGGCTTTACACCCTCATGCCCTTATGGCTTAGTCTACAATTTCTACACTAGAATTTGGCAGATTTGTACCTTTCAATAGTTGTTATTTGTGGTATCCAACTTCTCAATGTTAAAGATATCACTATCATTTGACCCACTAGCCATAATGCAAGAGATGAAAGCACAATCCAGGACAAATAGACTATTGTAAATAGTAGTTAAATAGTCCCAACATCATAGCCAAATTAGAGGCTTAGCAAGAGAAACTCCTAGAAGGATGAGCTATCCACTAATTGTAATCAAGTAAGTACCCTCAGATAGAGACCATAAATTTGAAAGGATAGGATGCTGTAATAGAGCGCAACAATATGCCAACAACTTGGTATGAGTAACCAATAAAGAAAGACCAAGAACAACTGACAATAAAGGCTATCACAACTGAAGTATACCAGTAACCATACATGCGGTGACTAACCATACATGCTAAGCAATGCAAGCTCTAGACATGAACTTCATGACATATGAGTATCCAAGATGCATGAAGCATAAGCTGGAAGCATGAAACCCAATAGATTATTCAAGCTTGTAACTATGTAATCCAGTGAAGTAATGAAGTCATATAACCACAACCAAGATTAACATAATGGAGTCTAAATCTTAGCTTAAAAGTATGCCATAGCATATTGAGAAGTATACATAACAACCAAAGTAGCGATGCATCCACTGAGTATCTCGTAAAGCATCAATGAGCATTAGGCATAAGCTTTCATTGATATGTTCATGCTTCCTTGCTATTACATCACTAAAATGATAGGAAAATTGTGCTATTTTAAGCTTAAATCAGTGTGAAAAGCATAACCATACCATTCGAGCACCAAAATAGAATCCTTGAAGCATAAAAAATGTGTTATGGAATTTATTGTTTGTTGTGCAAACATGAATTGTTTTATTTTGTGTGAAAGAGAGAATAGAAAACTACCTAAAATCAACTCCGTGAGTACCCAAATTTGTAGCTTTTATTGGACTCTTTGTTTCTAGCTATAAAATGCCAAAATCTGATATTGTATGTAAAGATGTTCTTCTCAGAACTTCTACAACATGTTCTATATCCACTCAAAATGGATCAAATGAGTACTTCTCAGCTCAATAAGCACTCAACAAGGCTCAATTAAGCCTTGGGAAGCTCCTCAACAAGCATGGAACAAGCTGACAGAAGGAAAGTCTCTTTGCATACCTCGAGAGAAAGAAACGATGGCTACCATGAAACCTCGAGTTGAAGCTTTGAATTGAGACTGAAGCAAAGGATAAAGAAGCCCCTCGACTGGTTAGCTCTGATACAAGTTGAAAGGCAGAGCTTGAGTGGAGTCACACAAGTGGAAGCAAGAGCAAAGCAAGAGCAAAGCAAGAGCAAAGCAAGAGAGAAAGACATGGTATGTGGAAACTCTAATAGTCACAATGTATGAATGGCCTTTCCTTATTCAAATGTCACCAAAAGAATAAAGAACGAAGTGATAGTGATGGGTGCCCACCACATGTAGTGTAGATATATGCAAGTATTTTGAGTGTAATGAATACACATGCAGCTAGGCAGAGACGCACAAACAGTTAGGCACATGTGCTTTTACCTCAAGTACTATTTCTACTCACATGTGTAGTATATCTATACTTGGTAGATAGGCATATAGTCTCCTATGCCTCCATTTTGAGAAGCATGGTACTTGGAAGAAACATCACGCTATAAAACCCCACTAGTACTACCAATACCCATGAGAAATATGTGTAAGAGTTTCCTCTCAGAAACATGGAGCTTGGTGGAGTAGGGTTTGCTAGCACTTGGCAAATTGTGGTCTCGTTTACCTCCATGCTGAAAAGCACTCATGCGGGGCATATGTGTGAGTGCTTAGCATATGTGTAAAAGTCCATATGATTGTATGTGTAAGAGTTTATTTGAGAAACATGGATCTTGGCAATGTACGGGTGTGACAATGCTTGGTGGATTTCAAGATCACTATGTCATTGTCTTTATGTATTCCAAGATGGGACTTTGTTGGTCATTATGTTGCTGTCTCTGTATATTCAAAGCTAGAACTATATTGATCACTATATCATTGTCTCTGTTTATTCCAAGATGAGACTATGTCACTATGTTGATCGCTAGGATTAGCAACAACATGAAAGTACAACAATGCTTGGCATGTTTGGGCAAATGAAGAACTTCCCATGTACAAACTACTAGCATGTACTTTGTGATAGTGCACCAACTCTTGACACTAGTAGAAGTAAAGGAAGAAGAAACTAAATGTTATGGCCATAAGACTAATTGAGACCACAAACATATAGTTGATGGATAAGAGAGGGAAAGAAGATGGATAGCTCCTTTCCATGGCCATGGAAAGGCTAGTATTCATGGCATCAATGCCATGGGTCTTGCCTTGGGTCTTGGTGGCAACCTCGTCCAAAAGGGTGCACTAGTGCTTAGGATATTTTGGCTTGTCTCCTATTTGGCTAGCTAGTTAACTTTGCTCTCGTAGTAGGCATGCTATTTGTGATTGCATGTGTGGTGCACCAATCCTTGGCATACTAGCACATAATCTCTTATACCTACATTCTGAGAAGTGCCAACACTTGGAAGGAACATCATGCCATTGAACCCCTATGAGTTACTACCAATAACCTATGTGTAAGAGTCTGGGGGTGCACCCATGCTTGGCAAATTGATAGCAGCCGCCTATGGCTCTATGTTGAGAAGCGCCATCCCTTGGCATATCTAAGCTTGAAAGAGACTCTTTTGAGAGAGAGAGAGAGAGAGAGAGAGAGAGAGAGAGAGAGAGAGAGAGAGAGAGAGAGAGAGAGAGAGAGAGAGAGAGAGAGAGAGAGAGAGAGAGAGAGAGAGAATCATAAAAGTTGCCTTGCTTCCCTTATGCCAACCAGATCATAAAAGTTTCCTTGCTTCCCTTGTGCCAACCATATCATAAAAGTTGCCTTACTTCCCTTATGCCAACCAGATCATAAAAGTTTCCTTGCTTCCCTTATGCCAACCAAATCATAAAAGTTGCCTTGCTTTCCTTGCACCAGCTAGCAAGACTAGGGGAGAAATAGAGAAAAGAGAGGGAAAGAGAACATAAGGAATGGCAAGGGGAAGAGCCTAGATACTTGAAATAAGAGAGGTTTAGAAGCAAATAAGCCTAGATATTGAGAATAAAATATTATAAGTATTTAATGAAACTTGAGTTTAGTAATAATGTAAGGCTAGATCAAATAACGTAGCAAAAAAAGTGAGAGTCTATATTTGAATTAAATGTAAAGCTTTCACCGTTTTATATGAGGAAACAACTTTCTTACATAGAACAAACAAGGATACTAATGACATCACCATCGTTGTATTATCAATAAGACTCCTATGATATGAGATAATTCTCCCCCTACAGATGACCTCCCATGCCTGGCATTGGTTAGCATGTATGGTGGAAACTGATATTGGTTATGAGAAAATGTCATTGAGGACCTAGAGGAGGTCAAGGTCACACACCAATGTTTGGCTATAGGGACATTGAATCACTATGTCTCAAAGGATAATTTGTGGAAAAATGCTATAAGGAAACCAATCTACCTCAAAAACATTCTTTTGAAGACAATAATCAATATTCTCAATGTTTAAGGGAGGGCAACTACCAATCAAGAATTCATCACAACCACCAATTTATAGTTTTAATATTGAGTTGACTCTTTTTGTTTGTATATAGATTTCTATTTGGGGAGTTTCTGACAAATGTTTCAAGAGACTTAATTTATCCCAATTTGGTGTAGGTAATTCTCAACTCAATTTCCAAAAAAAAAAAGCCCTTCATAAGAGATGGTTCAGGTTTCGTGTTGGGAAATTCCCCCAATTTCGACATGGAGCCATTGATTTAGTTAAGTTACAATTTCAAGGAATCACATTGGATTTATGGTATCTGGTATGCTTAGTCCCTTATTCAAGTTTTTTCCTTTGGATTGATCGGTAATGGTTTTCTTCAAATTATTGTTGAGAGCTTCTATTTCATCTTAAAACTTTAAGATTTATCTTTTACTTGTGATAAGACCCTAAATTTACCCCTATTTAATGATATGATCATTACAGTCACATGATTGAGGGTATAAGGTGTTAATCTAGTTACACTAGCGTAGGAGTTGTCTTTTTGTGACTAGTCATTAGACCAATCGACCTTGAGAGGGTTTGTGTTCCAAGATGGGGCTATAAACATAAGCTATGAATATAAGTTATAAATACCTAGTTTAATAATAATAATTTTTAAATAATTAAATTAATATACAATGTCTATCTATTTCTTATGTATATCCCTTGTCCTAATACTACTAGATTTCCTTATACATCTGTCTATCCATGGCAATGAGATGAAAATTAATTGCTTGATTTTTAGCTTTGCTTGATCTTCTCACACTCGGTTTAAAGTTAAACTCCAAGAAGATGGTGGGAAGTTTGATCTTTACTACTATCACTAGGCTAGATTGTGAGTACACAGTTGGCTTAGAGAGTCAGTTTATGCAGGTGTCTTGTAAGCATCATTTGGACCGTGTGAGACGTACCTTATGATACCTTAAGGCCACATTGGATTGCGGTATCTTTTATGAGGTTGACTTCGTGGTGCAATTATTTGGCTATATTGATGTAGATTGTGTAGGTATTGTATCTAATAAGGTGATGGCTATATTGATGTACATTGGGTAGGTATTCTATTTGACAAGAAGTCCACCAATGATGGCTATATATATTTGGGAGTGACGTTGTGACTTGGAGTAGTAAGAAACAACCCACTGGTGCATTTTGGAGTGTAGAGGTAGAGTACAAGGGTGGTACTATGGCAACATGTGAGATAGCTTTAATGCTAGAGCTACTTGATGATTTGGGGATCGAGATAGAGAAGAGCGTTGACATTTATTGTGACAACATAAACAACATACAGTTGGAGGAACCCAATGTTTCATGCACACAAAAAATCCATTGAGATTTATTACCATTTCATCAAAGAGCCCGTCTTGGGAGACGTGACATTGATCTCATATATGTGAGCACAAAGGAGTAGGTTGCAGATATTTTCACCAAGGCTCTAGGATTACAAAAGTTTCAACGATTTCGAAGCTTGCTTGGAGTAGAGGTCATGGAGTTGATGAGCTTGGGGAAGAGTGTTGAGATATCAAGCTCAACGCAAGTAGACACTCGAGGACTTGGATGACGGTTTCTACATTCATATCACTAACATGGTTAGTACTTGCATCAGCATATCATTCGAGTGATACTTTACAACTGGGGACATTAGTTAGTCCACCTACCGAAGTTATGGGATATCTACCTAGTCATCTTTTGACTAAGCATGTCACACTATAGACTACTTGTATATTTTGTATGTTGTACTCTCTTATTCTTGGCAGATTATTATAGTGGAGAAGAAGAAGTAGAATTATTGTTCTCTAAGGCCAAGCTTGTTATCATAATCTCACTAGCTTCCAAAGTAGCTTCTCATCTCTTGTTAACCATATTTCTTAGCAAAGTGATGTAGCATTTTAATATCTCATTTCATCACTAGAGTGGCACAATTCATTGCATCTTTGCATCATTAGAGCTCTAGATTGATAGCCATATTTCTTAGTGATGTAGCATTTCAATATCTCATTACATTGTTAGGGTGGCACAACTCAATGGATCTTTGCATCATTAAGACTCTAGATTGATAGTTGCACCCTTAAACCATGCTCAAGTGCTTTTAACCTATGAATCATTGAGTCCACAATTCATTGTGGTTGTATTCAAGTCCATAGGCTTCATCTACTTCGTATCAACACAATGAAGCCTTGATTGTTCATCTATTGATTGCAGCAAGTTTATCGTTCACCACGCTAATCTTGACTCCTTTTACCAGTCCTGCTCCGACATCCTTCAACATGCAGCTGCCCTATCAAACATTTCTGTTAGCAGTACACTTAAGGACTGCCAGGACCACTCCACCCAGCCTCAGCACTGACCGAAGAGCCACTCTTCCTGAA
The DNA here is from genome assembly GCF_053477565.2 of Lygodium microphyllum. NCBI lineage: Eukaryota > Viridiplantae > Streptophyta > Polypodiopsida > Schizaeales > Lygodiaceae > Lygodium > Lygodium microphyllum. Next base: position 128,628,128 of record NC_141137.1, on the reverse strand, counting down.
CACACTGAGTATAACTATACTCCCACTGAGCTGCACCTAATAGCAGGCCACAGGAACGAAGAGAGGTGCGTGACAGGAGAAAGGCTGACAGTTGAGTGCCATGTCTGCTCCGTGAACATTGAAGATTGGGGAGGATCGATATGAAGCATGCCACACAGAGTCGACAGAGGCCGACACAGAGGCACATGGACACGACATATCCTGCCACAGCATCGCCAGCAACTTGGGGCGGCGTCGCGGGGCCTGCTGTCGGTCGCCGGTAGAGAAGTTAGAAGCCGTGGGCGACGGGCAAATTAAAGAACGCCACAGCCAACTGTAGCTTGGAAATCTTAGTTTATCCAAGAAAACAGGCTGTGACTCGTGAGTCCCAGATCGAGGAGGAGCAACGTACCCTTTCCTTTTATTTTTATATCAGTATTGGCGGTGGCTTCCAAGTCTATCATCTCTCCTTTTTGTGTGGCCCAGTCTTTCGATTTTCAAACCGTCAGTCGGCTCAGATGACATCTTTCATTCCGTGAAAGTATCAATAGCAATTCTTTCACTTTTATCAAACATTTCAAAAAGTTTAGTTGGCTCAACGTCTTTTCCATGTCACCTCTCTCTCTCTCTCTCTCTCTCCATTTCTTTTGAAAATTCAAAAGGTTTTCCCTCCTTTTGTCAAACCTATTTTTGCTGTGTTTTTTGATCCATTGTGTTAATACATGCTTGGATAATAGTGTCGTTCTTTTTGGGGATTAATACATGCTCGGATAATAATGTCGTTCTTTTTTGGGGGGTTATTAATGGTGCATAATACATTTAGCATCCTCCAACAATATAAACTAATTAAACTAACCATTAAAATATTAACAATTAACCACCATCAAGGACTCATTTAAATGTATAAAAATCCCCCCCCCCCCCCCCCCCCCCCCCCCCCCCCCCCCCCCGCCCCCCCCCCCGCCCCCCCCCCGCCCCCCCCCCAATATATAGCAATTGAATGAAAATCTTTTTCCAAAACAATCGTTTAACCAAAGGGCACCACTTGCAAATGAAAACTTTGAACCCATGACCATGCAATGTTGCTCTATCCTAATTTAAACTAGCATTGCTTTGTTTCTAGTTTCTTATAGAGACTCAAACCGACCACCCTCACAAAAGCTCTCTTTTGATTTTTAAGAGATTCAAACTCAAACTAACCAATCTTACAAAAGCTCTATCATACAAAAAAATACTAATGCTTTTATTATGTTTGAGATAAAAATGCCTTAGGAAAATTGTCACATTGGGACCTTGAGACATCTCCTCACTCATTCATGTAGTCCATGGTATAATCCATCCATGTTCATCCTTTTGTCCACTATATAATCCATCCGTGTTCAGCAGTTAAAACTCTCCCTTTTGTTTCCTCTTTGTTAAGGACTTGTACTTGAAGGTCCAAAACTCGTCTTCTCTTTTTTGTACGGTCTCTAAATTTCCCCTTCCTTTCATTCCAAGGGAGGGAGGGAGATAAAATAGAGGGTTTGGAGTGTGTATTTTGGAAAGGATAGCAACACAATTTCTAGAGGCACCGGAACATCGCATTTCTCAAGGACAAGATGATGCAAGCAGTGCTGGAAATAAATCTTTTTCCAAAAAGTTGAAAAACCTTAAAGTGGGAAAGGTAAGAGGTTTTTTGCCAAAATTTAGAGGTATTGAGGGGAAAATACACTAAACTTTTCCAAGGTTAATAGGTTTTCTCACTTTGAAATTTTATTATTAAAGGTGAGTTTCAAATTTTGAATGTGGGATTAGGCTATACCTAGCTTCTTTTAAAGCATTGGTTGCAAGCTGTCAAAAGTTTTGTGGTTGTAGGAATGCTAGAGTATATCATGAAAAAGAATTTAGCACAAGCTAGGTCAAATTTATTAAGTAGTGATGCAACTACTCTCTCCCCTTCACCGCTTTGAATGACTCTTAACTTTTACCACACACACACACACACACATGCTTGCTCCTTCGCTCTCAGTCACTCACTCACACACACTCTCTCTCTATTTGTGTTCACACCGTGCACTTTTGTTTTTCTTTTTTTTTTATTTTTAGGATTCTTGTACTCACCTTTCTGAGAAGAGCTTAATATCTACTATTGGTCATTGGTATTTACTGAAACAATTGTCTACTTAATGTCCAATGCGAAGAAAGTGAAGATACTACCCAATGCCCATTAACACTCTACAAAATGATCACAATGTAATATTTTTTCATTGATGAGAATATCTATAGAGTTACCTCAAACATGGAAGATAATTCAAATGGCATAAAGCTTTCATTCTAGTTAAATGATACATTTTCCAAATGGCAATGCCATAAGGAAACATATGGTTGTTGAGTTATAGCTACAACATGGTCTTTAGACCTAGAAATATACGAATGATACAAAATACCAAATTTAGGCCCTTTGGTAACAATAGGAGATCCTTTACAATTTTTCCATACATGGTATCCAAAGATCACCTTGTAACCATAGTCATCAAATTGTTCCATACTAATGAGACTCTTAGTTAACTCAAGAGCATGCCATACATTAGCAATAGTGGGATGCAATGTAGAAGCTATGGAATGCAAGAGGATTGAGAGAGAAAAGCACTCAAGAGAGCCTTGTGGATATAATTAATGGTTATCCTTATTGTTTATTGCAGAGTGTGTATTGATACAATTGTTGTCCCCTGGTAAGTAGCCATTATCTTTTACCCCAACAATAAGGAAGCATTCAAGACTAACCAAACTTAATTTTTCAAAATCACTACAGGGCTAATTGTTAGTTATTATTTAAGATGATCAATTTTCTAAAATTTATTCACCACCTTGCACTCTCTTTATGTCAGCATAAATGGCTGAGTTATCCATCCATGGTGGCAAACCAAACAGTAAGAAGAGGGTATAAAAATAATCTCTAGAATGCATTGGATTCATTCAAGAGACCAAAGTTTTTGAGAATATGATATCTACAAAAAAATAACAAGTCTTCAAACTATGGCCCACATTCTACAATAAGCAACTTGGAAATAGGTTTCGCCAACAGTAATGAATGACCAACTATTTGCTAGAGCATGACATAGAAAGGTCAATTGTGATGCTATACACCATTCACCCAAGAGGACTAGTCAAACATTAGGTTTTTCATTCTGTACAATGGCATCCATGATCGTTCATGATGGTCAAAGTCACTCATGAGTCAGTGAGACGGGCCTTGGGAATCAACAAATAGGTTGAAAAATATGACAAGTCAATGAAAGGTATCACGTGGGAGGATAACAAAGATCTTTGATCACCTTCTCTTCTCCATTGTGGCCAATGAAGATCTAAGAGTGGTTACATAGTCCCAACTCCTTGGCCAACTGGATTCCGAAGACCCTTAGATCTTATGACTAGGGTTTTCGTAATGCATAAATTAAATAACCTCTAGCTAGAGTCAGTTGTATGCTAAGACTATATATATGCATGCCCCCTTACTAAATTGATTTTAACAACCATTGGGTATTCCGTTTGGTACAAGGACCTATGGCTAGAGTCAATTGTATGCTAAGACTATATATATACATGCCCCCTTACTAAATTGATTTTAACAACCATTGGGTATTATGTTTGATAGAAGGATCAACCCCACCAACTCACAATCAATATGTAGAGGAAGTACCTATGATTGGATAGACTAGGGAGATCAAAATAACAACCAACATAACGCTTCAGAGAGGTTTCAGAACAAGCTGAGAAATATAGTAGCCAGAAGCATAAAAACTAATCAGAAAAAAAATGTTAGAAATGTGGTTTGTAAGTTTCTTTCAAGAGGGGGTAAAATAAGAAATGCACAATTTTTAATTTGGGGATTTTTAAATAGTTTCAACTAGGGAAAGATGTTTTTAACCTCCACTCTCTCTTAAACATAGAAAGATTAATCGAGCTTCAGTTATAATACATAAGAGTCAATTGAGAATATTGCATTGCATATCCATTATCCATTATTGACTTATGTCAAAGATAGTCTTTAGACAAGCTATACTATGGTTCGGACCACATGAAACATTATGATTCGTACATATCATACAAAGAAAATTAAAATAAATATCTAAATGGCCCATGGACAATATGGATTGAGTCAAGTTGCAACATCATGATTCTCATTCCAAAACAAACTAACAAAATGTCAAAATTTGAAATGAATCATAATATATCATAAATAGCCTATAAATGAGACTAAATTCATGTAATAATCAACTCTCAAGACAAGAATAGAGACTAGATTGACAAAGTCCAATAACTAAACCAAATCCCAAAAAAGTAAGTCTATCATTCAAAATCTTGAGTCCTATCGAGTCGTTGCTCATCATCATCATCATCATCATCATCATATTTAACATTGCCCAATAGTTTTTGTTGAAAAAACATGTTTTTGGATCCCTTTTTAAAAAAAACTCACGTTTTGTACATTTTAAACTCAAAGAAACATGTTTCTTTGCTCCTATTCCAAGAAAGGGCAATGAGGCCGTTTGAATGTGACTATCAAAATGATCAAGAGAAAGAATAAGAAGGAGATCAAGAGGACTTTAATAATGAGAGAAACATTAAGGGGATGCGGAAAAAGAGGAGAGAGGCCGATAGAAGAAAAGATCAAAGAATAAGGAAGACATGGGGCATTATAAGAGTCTCTTCAATACCTACATAGAGAGCAAGAGTTGTACAAGAAAGATCAAGAGAGCTTTTTGAGTATTAAGGAGACTCTCCTAGAGTTGTATAAGAAAGATTGAGAGAACTTCCCCTTGAGCATTAAAGAATCCCTCGTAGAAGACATGAGAGAAAGGCAAGAAGAATGGATGGCAAAGCTTTGGGTTGAAGCTAGAAAAGAGTGTAGAGAGCTTGAGCAAAGATAAATAAAAAGTAGTGGATGAAAACCCTAGTATTATGGATGTCACAGGAACCTTACAAGATCTCTAGGGGCTAACACTCAAGAAGTGATTCAAAAAGGCTAAAGCAAAAGATAAGGAGCTAGAGGAGAAGATTAAGTTACAAGAAAAGAGGTAGGATCTTGGAAGAGAAGAATGAACATCAATAAGAGAAAAGAAAATAAATGTAAGAAAATAATTAAGTTACAAGAAAAGAGAAAAGAGGTTAAAGAAAAGAGTAGGATCCTGGAAGAGAAGAATGAACATCAATAAGAGAAAAGCAAAGAAATGTAAGAAAATAATTGGGAAGAAGTGGAGAGAGGAAGAGCGTGTTACCACTTAGGCCCTAACCCGCCAGGGTTGCTACTAGTAGACACCTTCTAGGTGGTAGAGCTCATGAAGGATGTGGAGTCAAGGAAGAGTATGAACAATTATACCTCACCTTTATTGGCTTGCAAACTATGTGTAACAAAACCCTCACTCAGGTAAGACAAGAGACATGAAAGAAAGGCAAGCCACAGGGTATTCACTAGTAGTAATAAGGAGACATCACATGTGTGCAAGAAATATATGAAAATACCCCTTATCTACCCCCTATTTATGGGACCTTACCTTATAAAATGTACCTTCCTTCCCTTAAATAACCCCCCTCCCTTACACTCACGTGGTACCATACCGTAAACCCTAGTGGACCCCCCGAAGGTAAGCATGCCCAAGATGATGTTCTTCATAGGAAAATATTGGACTTGGCATCTTCACAATAAAGCCAATCTTGTTCAAAAATTAGAAAATCGAGTAGAGGATATTAGAAACTCTTCCCAAGAGGTCGAACCCCACTTTGATACAAATTATTAGATTTAGGGTTGCAAAAGTGCAAGTATATATTTTGGAGAAGAAGAAGCTTGAGAGCACAACTCCAAGTGTATTGAGAGGTATCAATAAAGGACTTTTGCAAGACTCAATATGCTCTAAAAGTAAATAGGTATATATACAAGACCAAGGAAGAAAAACCTCCTAAAGAGGGAAGAAACTACCCTAGTAGTCCTAAGTTTGTTCATACATATCACTACCAAAATATATTAACAAAATTACAAGTCATCTCTTAATCTGACTTATGATTATATAATAACTACAAACCCACAATCATAGTACATTCCATATCAAATATAGATTCATATAATGAGGTAGTATTTGAAAAATCAAAAGTTCTTTATTTTCATAGTAGATATGTAGATTCACCACATGTGACTACACATATTGATTATCTTTTTGTTTTTATGTGTTGGGGCTTAAAGTTTTTGCTTTTCCTTGTCCATTTAGTGTAGATTTATCACATGAGACAATACTAGCATCAGATTGGCCCCCATTTTATTTGTATTGTATTTAATCAACTAACAATAGTTACGTTTAAATCCTTAGGAAATAGTATCATATACTTAAAATTTATAACAATAAGATACTATTTCTTAGATTTATAACATTTGTGTTGTCAATTTATATTATCATTCTTTATTGGACATATAATACACTGATTATATTATGCCATATGTATAGGCAATAAATGAATGCATTTTGTGTTTCTAGCGAGCATCTTATTAGTAACCAAAGTAATACAAATGTAATGATTTCTGTAGTTGCTAGTAGAGCACCTTTAATGTATAGAATTATTACTTAGGCACCATTATTGTGTATATTTATTTGCATGCTTGATTATTTTTTCATGTTTATGGTATGAAATTTATTTTTGTCAAGATAGAAATATAGTTTAGGATTTAGACATAAATCCATAGGTCTTAGGACTTATGAGCATAGCCTTTATTTGATGCATTGCCAAATTAGAAGGCAAAATTGGTGCCAAAGGATTTAACCAGGAGAAGAGGATTGACTTTGATGATATCTTCTCATCAATAGTTAAGATGACTACCCTTTGCACAGTTCTTGCTTTGCTGCTACAGAGGATAGGGGGTTGGTTCATTTATAACCTACAAGCAAGTTCAAATTTAAAATTGATGATTATACCTATCCAATTGTGTGGCATGAGGATCAATCTAAAAGTTACGTCTCATGCAACAATGGGGCATGAGACCCAATTTTAAAGTTGAGCATGTTGTAAAGATGGATAAATCTCTAATGTTGTAAAGAGAGATAAATTTGTTATTGAGGCTTGTGTAAACAAAACTAGATATTCAACAAAATGTATTAATTTTGAGTAGGTGGTATGAAGCTCTACTTGAAAAAGTGCTTTAATTATCCAACTCATTAATAAGGACTCGATAGTAATGAGGTAACCAAAACCATATTGTGTGTAAGATAAATAATGGAATTATTTTTTACTAATATATGCAGAAGGCATAAGATTTGTTGTAAGTATCTGCCACAAGGACTGGTTATGTTGCATGTGGGGAACACTAGAGCTATAATTAGAGGGTTTTCTAAGAGTAATATATAGTGTAGGGTTACAAGAAGTTAGGTAGGGAGGGAATGCACTTGACCATGCTAAGAGGTGCCTTCTGAACAAGAAGATCCTGAACTTTTGATGCAGATAACTAGAGGTAGCTTAGACATGGAACCAATGTACATGCAAATAAGTATGGTGATTAGGAGATGATGCTAGGGTTACTGTATGGGATGATGCTAGGAGAGCTACTGAGGTGAAAGGGAGAGGACAAGATGTTGATCAACATGCTTAAGAAAATATTGAAGCACTTTGTGGCATGATATGGAGGAAGCAATACGTCAATTCTCCCAATCCCAACCACCACATTGCTACTCATGACAAACTTGCGATTGATGCATCTACCCTTGTGCTGGAGCTTTTGGTCCCTTTCCTCGAGTGAACTTGACCCTATCCTTCAATGCCTTTACACTCTAAATTACAATGTCCCATTCATTCATCACTTTGTATACAACACATGAGAAACTGGAGATGCAAAAAATGAGATTCTCATTCATAATGCTAACTTGTTCATGATAATTTTTTGGTAGTGTTATCTTTCTTGTGAGAAATGACTCTTGAAATGTTTGTCTTTCTTATGTACAAAAAGGTTGCTCTACTGCTGATCTTTCTCTCTCTTCTTCTCTCATCTTATTCCTCTTTCTCTCACCTCTCTGTAGTCTCTCCCTTCTCTCCTTCTCTCTCCAAGGTTTCCTTCATTACAGTTGGTATCAGAACTTAGATATTTGGTCCCTTCTTCTTTCCCTGAAACTTTTGTAGGCAAATTTGGAGCCGACTGAGGCATACCATTTTCAATATTCATAATAGCTCTAGGCCAGCGTACCATTGGGCAGGGATGCTGGGCTTCGGAGGGCTCCAAGTTGGAAGAAAGGAACTCGGTTGATGCTTAGGTAGGGCTTTGATGTCCTATTTCCTAGCTGCATGCATTGCAGTACCAATGCTGCATTGTTCACCATAGACCTAGCATTCTAAGTGT